>NC_026001.2:25960728-25976202 GCF_000442705.2 Elaeis guineensis
CGCCGCAGTTGGAGCACCGATTTTAGCAAAATATGACAAAACAACACTTTGCAACTTTTCAAGATGTTTTTGCATCAGCAAATAACTTTCAACTAGGAAGTAGAAAATGTCAATCATGAAATGGACGCAAGAAGATATCCAGCTTCGGTTGCCGTCACTACCAACAGAAAACCACAGGAACGTGCCAATGAAAGATAAAATATATTAAGAAACATAGTGTCAGTCATGATATGACCATGTGAAGAGCAAAGAAAGTTAAAACCTGTCAACCCTGCGATGCTCCAGCTCCAGGTCTATCTTCCTCCAATCCTTCCCCTGCTCCTCTAACAGAGCTTCTCGTGGCCTGGCATCACCAAAAGGATTCATCTTCTGCCGTGCCTTTGGAGCTCCTTCAGCTCCTCCTGCTCCTGCTGCTGCCTGTGATCCCGGGCTTCCAGGCCTACTTGAATGCGCGCTCGAAGGCCTGCTGGAGTGAGAGCTAGTGGGCCTGCTCGTCTTCTTGAGCGCCATCTCAGAGTCAACCTTTCTCCAATCCAATCCCTTCTCTGCCAAAACCTCCTCCCTCGGCCTCGCAGCGCCAAACGGACTAGGCCGACTCCTTGCAGTTTCTGCCGACGCCACTACCTCTCCCTTCGGCGGATCCAGAACAAGTCTCGGCCTTTCGCGCTCCCCATCGTGCGGCAGCGGTACTCCAGCACCTCCCCTGACCCAGCGATCGGAATCTGAAGGGCCAGAAGAATCCCTGAACCCCGATCCGAAGCTGGGGTACCTGGACGGGAGCGACTGCTTTCCTCGAGACCAATTATCGACCTCATCAGCCCTCGACGAGCTGCCACTGCCAAGCGAGTTATACCGATCTTGCCGCCCCGTATCCATCGAAGCCGCTGGGGTGAACGCCTTTTTGTTAGCAGCCCAGTTGTCCGCCTCATCGGCCCTCGACGGCTGGTCGAGATCAGAAACCCTAGCCGGCGGACCCCTCCGCTGCTCCTCCTCGAAGCCGCCGCCGTAGGACCTCCTGCCATCGTCGGACCTCCGGCCAGGGAACCCGCTGACGCCGCCGGAGGCGCCGTAGCCGTAGGAGCGGAAGCCGCCACCGAGGCGGGACTGCTCGAGCTCCTCGGCGGAGCGCTCACGGGGGCCGGTCGGGAGACGAAGCATCTCGTCGTGGGTGAGGCCACGGGGCTCAAGGGAGGGTGGGTGGCGGCGGCCGCCACCAGGGCCGACGTAGGCGCCGGTGTTGAGCTCAGAGAGGGAGAGTGGGACGGCCTTCTTCTTCTTGGGCTTCGTCGCAGCGGCCTCCTTAAGGCTGGGGAAGCTCTCGGAGGGCTCGCCTGCGGCGAGGGCTGGGGGGCGGGCGGCGGCCTCGGCATCCGCCTGCTCGCGCTCCTCAGCCTCGGCGCGCTCGGCCTCGAGGGCCCAGGCGCCGATTCCTCCCCAGGGTTTGGACATCGCCTTCCTTCCTTCCCTCGGTCGGGTATCTGGGATTAGGTTTGGGTCTGGGGAGTTCGTCGGAGAGGCGGACAAAGAGGCGAAAGAGGAGAGAGAATTGGAAGCGGAAGGCAGAGCCCTGCTAAAATGCGCGGGGATTTTTCTCTCGTTCTTTCTTGGTTGCGTCGGCTGGCTGCCACGACGGAGGAGGTTGAGAACTCACCCCTTGGATGTGGAGTTAACTTTTGTTTGTTTTTTACTAATTGAATATTTTCATTTTAGAAAAAGAATTAGTGTTTGGCATCTGTCAAGCATCTGCATGGTATGATTCAAAAAAAGAATCGACGGTTACGATTGTCCATTTATTTTTCAGAAAATCTTATATTTTTATTAAGTTTTTATATTAATGTAATCATAATTTAATAAGGGTGCCATATTTTTGACAATTATTTTAGTTGTTCTTTAACCAAATGGCTATGTAAATCAAAAGAGGTTATAATCTATACAATATGTTAAAGAAGGGTTTCAAGCCCCCCTAATGTCATTAAGTGTCAGCCATTTGGACGAGGTGGCCATTTCCAACAAAGCCATGTAGCATCACTACAAGATCCATGCAATAAACATAAATAATCATGGTACATTTTTTTGAGTGTACAGAGTTGTAAACAAAAGTTTAGCAATCCAAGTTTTTCTATTTTATTTGATCTAGAAATTATTGAGGTGGTCAATGTATTATATTTTTTCATTGTCTAATATATTTCAGTTAACAAAGTATTTAATTTTCTTTTGCTATTTATATAATGCATACTTAATTGATAGATAGTGATTTTGCTGTTCTATTTATAAAGCCCTTCTTAGACTCCAATAGACAATGTTTTGGATGGCTATTAATCTATATAAGAGAATTATTGTAAACTATAGTTCTTAATAGTTGCATGGGAGGAAAAAGGATAAGTAGAATGCTTCGTTATTTTTCTTCCTCTATAATTATTTTATCTCATATTTTCTCTTCATTCTATTCTTTTATTTTCTTCTTGTTTATTCTACTTAGTTTTCTTCTACTATAGCTATAAAGTTATATTTGAGAATGTTCAAATGATGACATGCTTAACCTTGGATCTGATGGAATCCCAGAGATTATCAAAGTACATGCAGCCAAAGATAAGGATATCTATTCATGAGATAACCATATAAAAAAGCACATATAAGGGTAAGAATGAAAGCATGCAACTCTTTAAGGATTAGTATCCAATACAAATATTAGTGTTCTTGAAAAATAATAAGATCATGAAAGCATACTACTTTTTAAAAATTACTATCTACAAATACTCTAGCCCACGTGCCAATCTTCTAGAGCATTAGTAGGCTCTAAGTCTCTAGGAATTAGAGGTTAAAAGGATGCATTGGACAAACTTTTTTTCTCCCTTTCTCTCTCTTCTTGATGGAAAATGATATCTCCGGGGTTTCTCTCTTTTTCTCTTCCTCTTTTCCTCTTCTCCTTGGATTGCATGCATAAAAAAGAAGGAACACCTCTTTTATAAAGGAGGACCGTCCATCTTTATTAGGTCTCAGATAAACTTAACATCTTTAGGAGGAAGGGTTGGGATTCTATTTTGCTATCTCTCTCTTAGAGTCCCACATAAACTCTAAAATAGAGAGGGAGGAGAGTCAACACACTCCTATTGGCCACTTCTTTTTTTTTTTTACGAAGTATGTTCTATTAGGGCACTTCCTATAGCCAGAGTACATAGCCCTAGTAGTTAGCTCCTACTTGGATCTTATTAAAGAGGTTGGTTGGCTATTGGATTAGATCTTTCTCACCAAATCTAGCCTAATCCTTAGGTTTTGTGGAGCTAATTTTTTATCCTAATCTTTTCTACAATATAATCCAGACCTTACGTAGTTTAAATAATGATAAAATCTTAATTGGAAGTCAACCTCAATTTGAAATAGACATAAATGGCATATGCTACGTACATTTGGGATAGATTATCTTAAGTTTCTACTCACCAAAGACCCACCCTTTCAAGTCCAATTAGTAATATATTAGTTATATGGTCTAGCATGGGATGTGGAGCCCATAATACTTTATCATATCTATTGATACGTAAGATAAAACTAGTTGGTCTCCTTATTTCTGCACAAGTCATGCCCTTTAATTCAATCTCTTATCATTTTAGTATTGTATGACCATTGAGCACGGCGCTACTAAACTTTTAGTTATATAGTTTCATGGCTTATTATGTTTCATAAAATCTCTTTACATAAATTATTTGAAAATAATTATTATTAAATATAATAATTATCAAAATAATTATTTTCAAAATCATCTAAGCTTTGAGACTTATATGTTTAACCATATTTCTGCTCTAGGATGGATACTACGTCATTATTATGGTTTCTATGTTGGATGGATTGATGGTCATTTGTATCCAAATATGATAACAAATTGTGCTCCCTATTAAGGACAAAGTCTAGAATATTTTGGCCAATACATGGATTTGGCCATAAATTTACTAATGTCTAGGTTACAATTAGGTGTTTTGCCTTTCGGTCTAAAGAATCACTCACAAGCTCATGCACCTCAAGTATATCTTTTTTCTTTAATAGCGCTTTATGAGATAGATTGCTAGTATGGGCCACTTAATGTGATAGAACATCCAAGTGTCCGTGTAAGATCTAACCTGAAAGAAGGTGGAACTTCATGCTTTTATTATTCATCATAACAATTTTATAAGTACAATGCATAACCCCATCTATAACTGTGATGAAATTTCGAGTACTTAAGTTTATCCAATCATTTCTTTGGATACCATCCACTAGGATAAACCCTTGTAGTACCAATTTTTGGATCTATGGCTGATGTGTGACACATACCTTACATTATTTGTGATCATGGCAAGGAAAAAATCCATACAAAATAATCTAATAAATATTTACAATTATATGTAAATAGTTTTTAGAGTATACTGATTTATGTCATAAATTGACATAAAAAGTATCAATTAATATCTAAATTATCTAACTTTATTAATAAATTGATACTTGTTATTATATTTTGCAGAAGAAGAGATCATCAATAGAAAGAACAAGGAAAGAGGATTCCAACGGTGCAAATTTTATGCAAAATGGAGTTAAATTGACCCAGGAATTGAAGAATGAAGAAAGAAGACTCAATTGGGTCAAACCCGAGTCAAATCAGATCAAAATTGATCAAAAATCAACTGATTTGGTGATCTGATTAGCCGCCTGGTCCACAGCAATAGGCGCGTGGACCATGGACCCATCGGCGCACCATAAACCCCCCTAACAACTCTCTAAAATCTCTTAGTCCCACATCGGAAGTTTTGAAAACCTTATAACCCCCAAATGCCTATAAAAAGCCCCCAAAGGCCCTTGTTTTATGTATTCTTCCTTGAGATCAAGCTTGTAACCCTAGATAGTGGGGTTTTTAGCTCTCTTTTCAAGCCTCGAGCTTTGAGGTTTTTGTAATAAATTTTTTTTATATATAAAATCTTATTTTTATGCAATTTCATCTCTTTACATTATGCAATTTATTTTTCTTGCAATTAGGATAGTTTAATTTATGCAATTTAATTTTATGCAATTAGGTTAGTTTAAATTATGCAGTTTAAATTTATGCAATTAGGATAGTTTAATTTATGAAATTAGGGTAGTTTATTTTTCTGCATTTAAATTTTGCAAGTAGATTTAGATCATGTCTAGCTAAGCATCCCTTCTAGGGTTTGCGATGAAGCTAGATCATGAGTAGGGATTTTACATAGAGTTCTTTCTTTTTCTTAGGGTTTCTTTTTCTTCCTCTTTTGCCAAGAATTTTTGATGAACTACAGTTGGGTCAGAGTCCCTTCATAGTTCATGCTTGATTCAGTGCATAGGAGGAGAAAACCCTAAGGGATCCTAGTTACTACTCCCCTGTAAAGAATCTTGATGGATTATCGTTGGGCCTTAGTCCCTTCATAATCTATGCTTAGGAAAGACAAGAGGAGTAGTCGTTAGGATCAATAAGAAAAATTCTAGGTAGAATTCCCTAATCTAGATCTAGTGGATTCAAAAAACCCTAGATCCTTAGTCTTATTGTCTTTAGCAAACAACTTTCGACTTTCAATTTTTGTTAAAGCTCGCTTGAGCATAGATTTGAAAATCATTTTAAAAACCAAGTCTCTGTGGGATCGACCCGTACTCGCTGGTCGTGCTACTCTGCACACCGTGCGCTTGCGGTTTTATTTACAAATTTTAAGATTTGCACATCAAGTTTTTGGCGCCGTTGCCGGGGATCTGGCGTTTTAAATTATTTTCAAATATTTGTTCTTCGTGCGTTATAACTCTCTTTTTTTTTTCTTTAGGTTTCTATATTTAGTTGGTGATTGCTGGAAAACTCAGGTACGCTTCTAATTTCTCTTTTATTATTTTAGTTAATTACTTTTGCTTTTAGACCTAATCATTTGAATTTACTTAATCATAAAAAAAAAAAAATATAAAACAAAACAAAAGACATTTCATAATCGTGAAGTAAAATATCAAAATAAAAAAAAAATTCTAAATTAAAATCTTTTACATTCTTGGTCATCTTGTTTATTTGTATTTGCATTTTCATAATTAATCTAAGGGCATCAACCCATTAACAAGATAAGGTGGGGATTTCATTACCCTTCCTTAGCCCAAAAACCATCTCCATCATATTGCATTACCTAGACTTTTAATCTTAAAATCAATTAGACGTCAACCTTAAGGAATTCGAGCTCAATAGGACAAGGAACCCTAAGAGTTCTACCAAGTTTGAGTTGTTTGATTAGTTGGTGTCTAGGCAAGTTCCTGAGGGTGGTTTGTTAAATTGGTTCAATTGCTGGCCTGGCCAACTCGTTTGGTGTCTAGAAAGGCAACGATGAGTGAACCTCCCACCTCTTATACTTACCTGGCTAACTAGTTGATCAATCTCCACTTGGAAGGTTTGAAGGGTCATCTTGGAACAGTTAGGAGCTGTCTAGATTTAGGTTAACCCTAGGATAGATTGAGTTTAATTTATTGATTCACTTGTTTGAAAAAAAAAAAAAATTTAAAATTTAAATTAATTTGGTTACTTTTCTTTAGATTTAGGACTCCTTAGGATCTTCTCTTTAGAACTTTTTCTCTTTTCTTTCTTTTCTTATACATAAAAATTTTATAAAAAAAAAAAAAATTGTATAAACATCGAGAACCGTACACCTCGTGTGTGGAGAAGAGTGTCGGGTCGTCTAGTTAGAATTGAGTCAATTCCTGTTGTTCCAATGGCTGAACCAATCCAACCCATGACCCTTAAGGATTTGTGTTATCCAGTTGGCTCCATCCAACCATCTTGTATCAGGTTGCCACAACCCACAGCTAACAATTTTGAAATCAAACCTCAAATCATAAATATGCTTCCAAAATTCACAGGATTAGAGATGCTTATATATTTATTAGAGAATTTGAGGAGGTATGTGCAACCATGAAACTGCAATTAACAGAGGATGAGGTCAAACTTAGATTAATCAACTTTGCCCTTAAGGACAATGCTAAGAAGTGGCTTTATAGTCTGCCAAACTATTCTGTCACTACTGGGAGGGCTTTGTGAGAACATTTTTAAAAAAGTATTTCCCCATCATAAAACAGCTAGGATTAGGAATGAAATAAATCAATTTTACCAACTAGCTGGTGAATCATTTTGGAAGTACTTTGATCGTTTCAAGAATCTTTTGACCCAATGCCCACACCATGGAATAGAAACTTGGAGACTATGCCAGATCATCTATGAGGGGTTAGATTCAAACTCAAGAACATGCTAGAGTCCATGTGCCAAGGCCAATTTATGGACAAAGAAACTACTGAAGCTTGGCAATTCTTAGAAGACCTAGCCGAGAAAAATTTACAGTGGGAAACAACTAGGGAACCTGATAAACTACACCTTCAAGAGGAGGAATGCATCAAATTCAACCAACCCTAGCATCAGAGGCCAAGATTGCAACCTTAACACGTAGATTGGAAGCCTTAGAATTACAGAGATCAGCCAATGTAAATCAAATATCTGCACCCATGTGTAAAGGGTGCAATGAACCAGACCATGTCTTAGAAGAATGTTCCTACTCGAATGAGTGTGCACAGGTGAATGCCACCTATCAAGGACCATTGAACAATCCTTATGCACCCACATATAACCCAGGTTGGAGGAATCACCCGAATTTCTCATGGTCCCAGAATCCTAATGTAGGTAATCCAAATTTCAATCAGCAAAATTAAGGTCCAACCCAGTGATGAACAACCCGCCAGGCTTCCATGATAATGACAAGAAAATTACCTCTTTAGAGAAAAGCCTAGAAGCCATGATGAAAACACATACCAGCTTTATGCAAACTACGGGTCAACTCATAAATAATAACACCCAAGCTATAGCCCGTCTGGAAATGCAAGTAAGTCAGCTGGCTTCGACCATTAGTGAACGAGAACATGGTAGGTTACCTAGCCAACATGAGCCAAATCCTAGGAACCAAAATGGTCCACGACCCCAACAAGGAAACCAAGTTAATGGTGTAAATGCCATTCATACCTTAAGATCAGGAAAACAAATAGACAATAAGGTAGTTGCACTTGATGATATAGATGACTCATCTGCTGAGTCACCTTCTAAAACTACTACCTTTCAACCTCAAGCACAAGAAACTGAAAATTCACCTAGTCCAGTACTTAAAAGTCCTAGAGCTCCTTTTCCAAACAGACTGAAATCCAATAAATCTGAACATTTAGACAAAATTTTAGAGGTATTTAAACAAGTCCAAGTTAATATTCCTCTTTTAGATATAATCCATCAGGTTCCAACTTATGCCAAATTTTTAAAAGATTTTGCACTAGGAAAAGGACCACTAATGTACCAAAGAAAGCATTTTTGGCTGCAAGTGTCAGTTCATACCTATCTAGCCATGTGCCAATTAAATATAAGGACCCTGGAGCTCCAACAATTTCTTGTGTTATTGGAGAAACCAATATAAAAAAGGCCTTGCTAGATCTAGGAGCTAGTGTGAATATCCTTCCATATTCGGTGTATGAACAACTAGGATTAGAAAAACTTCAACCTACTGGGATCACATTACAGTTAGCCGATAGATCTCTCAGGATCCCTAAGGGAATGGTCGAGGATGTTCTGATAAAGGTTGAAAATTTTATTTTCCTGTAGATTTTATTGTTTTAGAGACTGAGCCAGTTGCGAATCCTAAAGGACATATACCTGTCATTTTAGGAAGACCATTCTTAGCTACGGCCAATGCTGAAATCAATTGTCGAAATGGTCTAATGAAGTTATCCTTTGGGAATATGACCATTGAGCTTAATGTTTTTAACTTAGAACAGGAATCCTCTTCTCATGCTGATGTCAATGTAGTCCAAGATGGTATTTATGAATCCATTGACATTAGTGATGATGAAGTCGACCTAGAGTCTAACCCCTGGTTAATCCATGAGTCTGAGGATGTCAATAAATACTTAAAGAAAATCAGATTAATCAGGAATCGATACTTCCTACTGAACCAATCATTGAGATGGTGAAACCATCACCTAAACCATCGATAGAGGAAGCACCCATTTTAGAACTGAAACCCCTCCCAGAACATCTTAAGTATGCATATCTAGGACCCAAAGAAACTTTGCCTGTAATTATTGCATCAGACCTAGATCCCAAGCAAGAGGAGGAGTTAGTATCAGTTCTAAAAGCAAATCAGGAAGCAATAGGTTGGACCATAGCAGATATCAAAGGAATAAGCCCTTCTATAGTTTAACATAGAATATACTTAGAGGAAGAGGCTAAACCAACAAGAGAAGCCCAAAGAAGGCTTAATCCAGTTATGAAGGATGTAGTTAAAAAGGAGATTCTGAAACTCCTAGATAGTGGAATAATTTATCCTATTTCTGATAGCTCTTGGGTAAGCCCAGTTCAAGTAGTACCCAAGAAATCTGGGGTAACAGTGGTCCAAAATGATGCAAACGAACTTATCCCAACTAGGACCCAAACGGGATGGAGGGTCTGTATAGACTATAGAAAGTTGAATGCTGCGACAAGGAAAGATCACTTTCCTTTGCCATTTATTGATCAAATGCTGGAAAGACTAGCCGGACAAGAGTTTTACTGTTTTCTTGATGGATACTCCGGTTACAACCAGATTCCCATAGCCGCTGAAGATCAAGAAAAGACTACATTCACCTGTCCATTTGGTACTTTTGCCTATAGACGAATGCCCTTTGGACTATGTAATGCACCGGCAACCTTTCAGAGATGCATGATCAGCATGTTTTCAGATATGATAGAACGATTTCTAAAATTTTTATGGATACTTTTCTGTTTTTGGTCTAACCTTCTCCGAGTGTCTGAATCACCTGCAATTAGTTCTAGAACGATGTAAGGAGAAGCACCTAGTTCTCAACTGGGAAAAATGTCAGTTTATGGTCAAACAGGGAATAGTTCTTGGCCATGTCATTTCTAAAAAGGGGATTGAAGTGGACAAGGCCAAAATAGATCTAATTGCAAGTCTTCCACCACCTAAATCTGTGAAAGAAATACGTTCATTTTTAGGTCATGCTGGATTCTATAGAAGGTTTATTGCCAACTTTAGCAAAGTAGCACGTCCACTGACTAATCTTTTGGCAAAGGATACCAAATTTGAATTTACTCATGAGTGCTTGGAATCCTTTGAATTTCTAAAAAATGCACTTGTATCAGCTCCAATCATTCATCCTCCTGTCTGGTCTGAACCATTTGAATTAATGTGTGATGCGTCCGATCATGTTGTGGGTGCAATCTTAGGTCAACGAATAAATAAGCTGCCTAGAGTGATATATTATGCAAGTAAAACCTTAAATGATGCGCAGCTTAACTACACCACAACTGAGAAGGAGTTCATTGCCATTGTCTTTGCTTTAGAGAAATTTAGATCTTATTTGGTTGGGACCCACACCATTGTTTACACCGATCACTCAGCCATTAGACATCTCCTAGCAAAGAAGGATGCCAAGGCACGTTTAATCAGATGGATTTTGCTCCTTCAAGAATTTGACCTAGAAATTAGGGACAAGAAAGGCACTGAGAACGTTGTAGCAGATCATTTGTCCCGAATTCCAGTCGCACCATCTAGTGAACCACCCATCAATGAATCTTTTCCAAATGAGCAACTCATGTCTGTGTCTACTGAACCTTAGTTTGCTGATATTGTAAATTATTTAGCCATAGGTAAGATACCTTCTCATTGGACTAAGCAGGATAAATATAAATTCTTTGTCCAAGTGAAGTATTTCATTTGGGATGATCCTTATCTTTTTAAACAATGTCCTGATCAAATTATTAGAAGGTGTATCCCAGATAACGAAGTCATGAATATTTTATCTTTTTGTCATGATCAAGCATGTGGGGGTCACTTCGCGTCTAAGAAAACTGCTGCTAAGGTTCTCCAATGTGGTTTTTATTGGCCCAATTTGTTTAAGGATGCTCATGAATATTGTAAAAGTTATGCTCAATGTCAGAAAATGGGTCGAATCACCAAGCGACACATGATGCCACTCAACCCAATCTTGGTAGTTGAAGTTTTTGATGTTTGGGGAATCGATTTCATGGGACCATTTCTAAATTCCTTTGGAAATAAATATATTCTAGTAGCAGTTGATTATGTTTCAAAGTGGGTAGAAGCAATTGCATGTAGAACACCCGATAGCAAAATGGTCATTAAGTTTCTTAAAGAAAATATTCTCTCCCGTTTCGGTATTCCTAGGGCAATCATTAGTGATCGAGGAACCCATTTTTGTAACCGACCTTTTGCAACATTGATGAAAAAGTATAATGTCACCCACAAATTGACCACACCATATCATCCTCAAACTAGTGGACAAGTTGAAGTGTCAAACCGACAAATCAAACAAATTCTGGAAAAAACTGTTAGTGCCAATAGAAAGGATTGGTCTTTGAAATTAATTGATGCACTTTGGGCATACCGAACCGCTTTCAAGACCAATCTAGGAATGTCTCCTTATAGGATTGTGTTTGGTAAACCATGTCACTTGCCTATTGAGATAGAACACAAAGCCATGTGGGCCATCAAACAACTAAATACAAATTTGAACGACGCTGGAAACCATAGAAAGCTTCAGTTGAATGAATTAGAACTTAGAAATGAAGCCTATGAAAATGCAAAGATATACAAGGAACGAACCAAAGCATTTCATGATCAATCAATTATGAGAAAAACTTTCAATATCGGACAAAAGGTACTCTTATATAACTCTAGATTACATCTGTTTCCAGGAAAGCTTAGGTCTAGATGGACAGGACCATTTTTAGTAAAGGAAGTCTTTTCACACGGAGCTGTTGAGATTGAAAACCCAAGTAATGGTGTTATCTTTAAAGTTAATGGTCAACGATTAAAACCATTCTTGGAATTACCTGTCAAGACTATTGAAGATGCCATGGTTCTTTATGAACCAACTTATTCTGATTAAGTTGCTTCGAGGTTTGGTCTGGCTGAAGACATAAAACTTAGCACTTCTGGGAGGCAACCCAGCTTATTTAATTTCTAATGCTTTCTTTGTTTTCAGTTTGCTTAGGACAATTAAATTAGATAAACTCCATTGGGGACAATGTCGGTCAAGTTGGGGGGAGAGCTTGAACAAAATCAGGTGTTATCATTTCTTTTCCTTCCACTATGAGTTATTTCTTGCATTTAATATATTATGTAAAAATAAATAAATAAATAATATATATATATATATATATATATATATATGAAATAAATTAATCTATAAAAGAAATAAGAGTAAGTTAGAAAGTATTTGCTAATGTAGTGAGTCACGGAGAAGATTAGCTGGTTAGACTCTTGGTGGCTTAGGTCATTTAAAGACTATTAGCACTTCCAATTGCACATGCACACTAACAAGGTAAAGTAGGTGTTAATTGTAAGGTCAATTAAGGATTTGAGTATTATTTAAATTAGATAATTTTCTCTACACCCCAATTGAAGAAATTTGAATTTAAGGAAAGAGCTACCTGCCTGAAATAAAATGCAAAACACAGAGTAAATGTGGATTGCCCTAAGCCTAGTAACTGGGTCTCTTCACCTAAGTCAAGTGTTGAGATTCGCGTCAAACGGTGGTGGGAGGGCCAGGATGCTCAGCAAAAAAAAAAAAAAAAAAAAAAAAAAAAACAGTGTGAAAGCTACCTTAGTTCTTTGTTTAATCTGGGGTGTATAGAAAATTAATCGAACTAAGTTATGAAAAATGATACAATTGGCCTGTACAAGTTAATACTAAAATACTAAGTTAGTTATCACTCACACAAGTGCTATAAAACTTTAAGTGTACTCTAAGAAAGCTTCTAAGTAGACCGACTACCGATTCTAATTCGAAGCTCATTACTTAGTAATACTAGAAAACTTCTTGAATTTCGATCTTAAATTAATTTGCAAAGGAAGGATCTTTTTAAATTATGATCTTATTTTGGTACATTGCTAAGGGACTAGCAATGATTAAGTTGGGGGGTGTGATTTATGTCACAAATTGACATAAAAAGTATCAATTAATATCTAAATTATCTAACTTTATTAAGAAATTGATACTTGTTATTATATTTTGCAGAAGAAGAGATCATCAATAGAAAGAACAAGGAAAGAGGATTCCAACGGCGCAAATTTTATGCAAAACGGAGTTAAATTGATCCAGAAATTGAAGAATGAAGAAAGAAGACTCAATTGGGTCAAATCCGAGTCAAATCAGATCAAAATTGATCAAAAAATTAACTGATTTGGTGATCTGATTAGCCGCCTGGTCCACAGCAACAGGCGCGTGGACCATGGACCCATCGGCGTACCATAAACCCCCCTAACAACTCTCTAAAACCTCTTAGTCCCACATCGAAAGTTTTGAAAACCTTATAACCCCCAAATGCCTATAAAAAGCCCCCAAAGGCCCTTGTTTTATGTATTCTTCCTTCCGATCAAGCTTGTAACCCTAGATAGTGGGATTTTTAGCTCTCTTTTCAAGCCTCGAGCTTTGAGGTTTTTGTAATAAATTTTTTTATATATAAAATCTTATTTTTATGCAATTTCATCTCTTTACATTATGCAATTTATTTTTCTTGCAATTAGGATAGTTTAATTTATGCAATTTAATTTTATGCAATTAGATTAGTTTAAATTATGCAGTTTAAATTTATGCAATTAGGATAGTTTAATTTATGAAATTAGGGTAGTTTATTTTTTTTGTATTTAAATTTTGCAAGTAGATTTAGATCATGTCTAGTTAAGCATCCCCTCTAGGGTTTGCGATGAAGCTAGATCATGAGTAGGAATTTTACATAGGGTTCTTTCTTTTTCTTAGGGTTTCTTTTTCTTCCTCTTTTGCCAAGAATTTTTGATGAACTACAGTTGGGTCAGAGTCCCTTCATAGTTCATGCTTGATTCAGTGCATAGGAGGAGAAAATCCTAAGGGATCCTAGTTACTACTCTCCTGTAAAGAATCTTGATGGGTTATCGTTGGGCCTTAGTCCCTTCATAATCTATGCTTGGGAAAGACAAGAGGAGTAGTCGTTAGGATCAATAAAAAAAATTCTAGGTAGAATTCCCTAATCTAGATCTAGTGGATTCAAAAACCCTAGATCCTTAGTCTTATTGTCTTTAGCAAACAACTTTCGACTTTCGATTTTTGTTAAAGCTCGCTTGAGCATAGATTTGAAAATCATTTTTAAAACCAAGTCTCTGTGGGATCGACCCGTACTCGCTGGTCGTGCTACTCTACACACCGTGCGCTTGCGGTTTTATTTACAAATTTTAAGATTTGAACATCATCAAACGACAAGAAAGGTTCAGCAGACAACAATCTTAGTGCAGCGCGCGGACGAGGTAATGCAAAATACTCTTTTCATTTCATTTTCGATATGTACACTACAAGGCCAGGACGGCCAAGAAAAGAAGGGCAAAATGACAAAAAGAAAATAACTACATGATAAGACAGAAAGACAAAAGAACTCTAAGGAAGCCCTGCTCCCTCCGGCCTAGAGTTATCTGTTCCGTCCCTTAACCAGGACTGCCTCAGGTTCTCTATTGCTTCTTCTAGTTCTTCCCTCTTCCGCAGCGCATCCTGGAATGCCCGACGAAGTTGCTGGCTCTCAGCCTCCGCTTCTCGACGTCTCTTCCGCAAAACTTCAGACTCCGCCTCCGCATCCGCGACGGCCTGCCGCTCAAGTGCCAGTTGGATCTTCACTTATTGCAGCTCGGCTGTCTTCTCCCCGAGGGAAACAGAAATCCCTTCAACAGTGCCTCTCAGGGCTTGGAGCTCTTCGGAATCTTGGGCGGAAGTAAGCTGCGCCCTATTAGCCAGCTGCCTCTGGAGACGAACAACTTCGTCAGCCGCCGTCCGGAATCTTCCTTTATACTCTTCCACTTGCCGGCGCCAGCTGGCCCGCTGCACGTCGTGGCTTATCTCGGCGTCTTGAAGCTGCTTCTGAAGGTCGGAGACCTTCTGCGACCACTTCTGTCCATCATCAACCCGGGCTAAGAGCCGAGATGAGTTTCCTTGCAGCTGGCCGATCTTCCTTTTCGCAGCTGACAGTTCCACCTTAAGAGCGCTGATCCTGGCTTCTTGAGCCCAAATTCGATCGCTGGTGCTCTTCTTGCATTCCTCGAGCTCCTTTGTGAAGTTCGCTTTCCTCCGGCTGTAATCCATAATTGCCTTCACATGGAGACTCCGAAAGTGGGCGGCCTCAGCGGCGGCTTCAGAATGACCTTCTCTCGATTTGCGGAGCTCGCCTTCCGACTTCTTCAACTTCTTCGTCAGGTGAAGGACCTCCTTTTTTAACCGCTGGATCGTCGATTTCAGCGGGACCCCCAGGGGCAAGGGGAGTGCTTCTGCAGGACACTGCCATCGGAAGGTAGAAGCGTTAAAGAACGACTCATTGCAAGGAGAAAGGCAGAAAGAAGAAGGAAAGGCGGGAGAAGCCATCCACAACAAGAAATTTGACTTTATTAATTGAATAATTTTGAAGACAAA
>NC_026001.2:25981302-25997749 GCF_000442705.2 Elaeis guineensis
TTGACCTAAACCAAAATTAGAACCAAGTTCTTCGCATAGGCTATAGGGCATAACATGGCAAACACAAACCCAGGCAACCTCCTAGGGCACCAATTTTAGAACACTGGACACTACCTACGAACTATGGGATCAGGTCAAGTGACTTCTGTGATGAATTAAAAGTGGTTAGTTTGAGAAATCAAGGCCATGCATATTGCAAGAATTTAAATGTGAATTTCAAGAATATATCAATGCTAATAAAAAGGAAATAGTGGCTAATTCTCCACTGAATTATCCATGAGTTATCCTCTTTGAATACCTTAACCCTACCCTACTTGCTTGAAATAAAGCAACTGTCTTCTAATTATACTTCCTTGCTACAAAGTTTTTACTCTGGAATTACAAAAGAAAATAAGAAGTATTATGCTTTATAGAACAAAATAAAGATAAGGAGTACATGAAAATTCATCTCCTTTGTGTTGCTCTCACAACTAATATTAATTTTTTATTTAGGAAGCAATTCCACGCCGCAGTTGGAGCACCGATTTTAGCAAATATGACAAAACAACACTTTGCAACTTTTCAAGATGTTTTTGCATCAGCAAATAACTTTCAACTAGGAAGTAGAAAATGTCAATCATGAAATGGACGCAAGAAGATATCCAGCTTCGGTTGCCGTCACTACCAACAGAAAACTACAGGAACGTGCCAATGAAAGATAAAATATATTAAGAAACATAGTGTCAGTCATGATATGACCATGTGAAGAGCAAAGAAAGTTAAAACCTGTCAACCCTGCGATGCTCCAGCTCCAGGTCTATCTTCCTCCAATCCTTCCCCTGCTCCTCTAACAGAGCTTCTCGTGGCCTGGCATCACCAAAAGGATTCATCTTCTGCCGTGCCTTTGGAGCTCCTTCAGCTCCTCCTGCTCCTGCTGCTGCCTGTGATCCCGGGCTTCCAGGCCTACTTGAATGCGCGCTCGAAGGCCTGCTGGAGTGAGAGCTAGTGGGCCTGCTCGTCTTCTTGAGCGCCATCTCAGAGTCAACCTTCCTCCAATCCAATCCCTTCTCTGCCAAAACCTCCTCCCTCGGCCTCGCAGCGCCAAACGGACTAGGCCGACTCCTTGCAGTTTCTGCCGACACCACTACCTCTCCCTTCGGCGGATCCAGAACAAGTCTCGGCCTTTCGCGCTCCCCATCGTGCGGCAGCGGTACTCCAGCACCTCCCCTGACCCAGCGATCGGAATCTGAAGGGCCAGAAGAATCCCTGAACCCCGATCCGAAGCTGGGGTACCTGGACGGGAGCGACTGCTTTCCTCGAGACCAATTATCGACCTCATCAGCCCTCGACGAGCTGCCACTGCCAAGCGAGTTATACCGATCTTGCCGCCCCGTATCCATCGAAGCCGCTGGGGTGAACGCCTTTTTGTTAGCGGCCCAGT
The DNA here is from genome assembly GCF_000442705.2 of Elaeis guineensis. Taxonomy (NCBI): domain Eukaryota; kingdom Viridiplantae; phylum Streptophyta; class Magnoliopsida; order Arecales; family Arecaceae; genus Elaeis; species Elaeis guineensis. Next base: position 25,982,723 of record NC_026001.2, read on the forward strand.
TGTCCGCCTCATCGGCCCTCGACGGCTGGTCGAGATCAGAAACCCTAGCCGGCGGACCCCTCCGCTGCTCCTCCTCGAAGCCGCCGCCGTAGGACCTCCTGCCGTCGTCGGACCTCCGGCCAGGGAACCCGCTGACGCCGCCGGAGGCGCCGTAGCCGTAGGAGCGGAAGCCGCCACCGAGGCGGGACTGCTCGAGCTCCTCGGCGGAGCGCTCGCGGGGGCCGGTCGGGAGACGAAGCATCTCGTCGTGGGTGAGGCCACGGGGCTCAAGGGAGGGTGGTGGCGGCGGCCGCCACCAGGGCCGACGTAGGCGCCGGTGTTGAGCTCAGAGAGGGAGAGTGGGACGGCCTTCTTCTTCTTGGGCTTCGTCGCAGCGGCCTCCTTAAGGCTGGGGAAGCTCTCGGAGGGCTCGCCTGCGGCGAGGGCTGGGGGGCGGGCGGCGGCCTCGGCATCCGCCTGCTCGCGCTCCTCAGCCTCGGCGCGCTCGGCCTCGAGGGCCCAGGCGCCGATTCCTCCCCAGGGTTTGGACATCGCCTTCCTTCCTTCCCTCGGTCGGGTATCTGGGATTAGGTTTGGGTCTGGGGAGTTCGTCGGAGAGGCGGACAAAGAGGCGAAAGAGGAGAGAAAATTGGAAGCGGAAGGCAGAGCACTGCTAAAATGCGCGGGGATTTTTCTCTCGTTCTTTCTTGGTTGCGTCGGCTGGCTGCCACGACGGAGGAGGTTGAGAACTCACCCCTTGGATGTGGAGTTAACTTTTGTTTGTTTTTTACTAATTGAATATTTTCATTTTAGAAAAAGAATTAGTGTTTGGCATCTGTCAAGCATCTGCATGGTATGATTCAAAAAAAGAATCGACGGTTACGATTGTCCATTTATTTTTCAGAAAATCTTATATTTTTATTAAGTTTTTATATTAATGTAATCATAATTTAATAAGGGTGCCATATTTTTGACAATTATTTTAGTTGTTCTTTTAACCAAATGGCTATGTAAATCGAAAGAGGTTATAATCTATACAATATGTTAAAGAAGGGTTTCAAGCCCCCCTAAGTGTCAGCCATTTGGACGAGGTGGCCATTTCCAACAAAGCCATGTAGCATCACTACAAGATCCATACAATAAACATAAATAATCATGGTACATTTTTTTGAGTGTACAGAGTTGTAAACAAAAGTTTAGCAATCCAAGTTTTTCTATTTTATTTGATCTAGAAATTATTGAGGTGGTCAATGTATTATATTTTTTCATTGACTAATATATTTCAGTTAACAAAGTATTTAATTTTCTTTTGCTATTTATATAATGCATACTTAATTGATAGATAGTGATTTTGCTGTTCTATTTATAAAGCCCTTCTTAGACTCCAATAGGCAATGTTTTGGATGGCTATTAATCTATATAAGAGAATTATTGTAAACTATAGTTCTTAATAGTTGCATGTGAGGAAAAAGGATAAGTAGAATGCTTGGTTATTTTTCTTCCTCTATAATTATTTTACCCCATATTTCCTCTTCATTCTATTCTTTTATTTTCTTCTTGTTTATTCTGCTTAGTTTTCTTTTACTATAGCTATAAAGTTATATTTGAGAATGTTCAAATGATGGCATGCTTAACCTTGGATCTGATGGAATCCCAGAGATTATCAAAGTACATGCAGCCAAAGATAAGGATATCTATTCATGAGATAACCATATAAAAAAGCACATATAAGGGTAAGAATGAAAGCATGCAACTCTTTAAGGATTAGTATCCGATACAAATATTAGTATTTTTGAAAAATAATAAGATCATGAAAGCATACTACTTTTTAAAAATTACTATCTACAAATACTCTAGCCCACGTGCCAATCTTCTAGAGCATTAGTAGGCTCTAAGTCTCTAAGAATTGGAGGTTAAAAGGATGCATTGGACAAACTTTTCTTCTCCCTTTCTCTCTCTTCTTGATGGAAAATAATATCTCATGGGTTTCTCTCTTTTTCTCTTCCTCTTTCCCTCTTCTCCTTGGATTGCATGTATAAAAAAGAAAGAACACCTCTTTTATAAAAGAGGACCGTCCATCTTTATTAGGTCTCAGATAAACTCAACATCTTTGGGAGAAGGGTTGGGATTCTATTTTGCTATCTCTCTCTTAGAGTCCCACATAAACTCTAAAATAGAGAGGGAGGAGAGTCAACACACTCCTATTGGCCACTTCTTTTTTTTACGAAGTATGCTCTATTAGGGCACTCCCTATAGCCAGAGCACATAGCCCTGGTAGTTAGCTCCTACTTGGATCTTATTAAAGAGGTTGGTTGGCTATTGGATTAGATCTTTCTCACCAAATCTAGCCTAATCCTTAGGTTTTGTGGAGCTAATTTTTTATCCTAATCTTTTCTACAATATAATCCAGACCTTACGTAGTTTAAATAATGATAAAATCTTAATTGGAATTCAACCTCAATTTGAAATAGATATAAATGGCATATGCTACGTACATTTGGGATAGATTATCTCAAGTTTCTACTCACCAAAGACCCACCCTTTCAAGTCCAATTAGTAATATATTAGTTATATGGTCTAGCATGGGATGCGGAGCCCATAATACTTTATCATATCTATTGATGCATAAGATAAAACTAGTTGGTCTCCTTATTTTTGCACAAGTCATGCCCTTTAATTCAATCTCTTATCATTTTAGTATTGTATGACCATTGAGCACGGCGCTACTAAACTTTTAGTTATATAGTTTCATGGCTCATTATGTTTCATGAAATCTCTTTACATAAATCATTTGAAAATAATTATTATTAAACATAATAATTATCAAAATAATTATTTTCAAAATCATCTAAGCTTTGAGACTTATATGTTTAACCATATTTCTGCTCTAGGATGGATACTACGTCATTATTATGGTTTCTATGTTAGATGAATTGATGGTCATTTGTATCCAAATATGGTAACCAATTGTGCTCCCTATTAAGGACAAAGTCTAGAATATTTTGGCCAATACATGGATTTGGCCATAAATTTACTAACGTCTAGGTTACAATTAGATATTTTGCCTTTCGGTCCAAAGAATCACTCACAAGCTCATACACCTCAAGTATATCTTTTTTCTTTAATAGTGCTTTATGAGATAGATTGCTAGTATGGGCCACTTAATGTGATAGAACATCCAAGTGTCTGTGTAAGATCTAACCTGAAAGAAGGTGGAACTTCATGCTTTTATTATTCATCATAACAATTTTATAAGTACAATGCATAACCCCATCTATAACTGTGATGAAATTTCGAATACTTAAGTTTATCCAATCATTTCTTTGGATACCATCCACTAGGATAAACCCTTGTAGTACCAATTTTTGGATCTATGGCTGATGTGTGACACATACCTTACATTATTTGTGATCATGGCAAGGAAAAAATCCATACAAAATAATCTAATAAAAATTTACAATTATATGCAAATAGTTTTTAGAGTATACCATGCTCTAACATCTCTCATTTGTACTTAAAATCATTTGAGAGTATATCTTAGACGTATTCAGTCAGTATGAGTATTGAAAGCATTCCGGATCATAGTTATAGTAAATGGATTTGCAGCATTTCTGACTAAAGTAATGCAAAAAATTTGTAGTTTCTTTCTTCACAAATATCTCTAATTATGTGGTACTTATATTCTATATATTTTATCTTATAATAGAACCTCAACTTCACTCTTTGAGCTATGAATCCTCTACCATTACAATATAAGGGAATAGGCCATTCTTTAGAGGGATGGCTCGTATATCAAGTATGAATTTTCTTATCAAACAACTTTCTTTATCATATTAGATGCAACAACATATTTCACCTCAACCATATAGTTTATGGTATACTTTTGCTTCACAAGACACCAATACATAACCCCATTATTGATGGTAAATGTTCTCCCTAAGGTGGAGGCATTATTATCTAGGTCTGATTAGAATTGGCAATTTGTATACATCTAAATCTCCAAACTAGCACCTCTATATGCAAGTACATGATCCTTAGTACCCTTAAGATACTTCATAATATGCACGAATACTTCTTGGTGTTTCTTCCATGGGTTGCTCTAATATTTAGATACTAGTCTAATAGTATAGCATATGATTGATCTAATATATAATGTAGTGTACATTAGACTTCCTATAGTAGAAACATTAAGAATCTTAGCTATTAGCTAGATCTCTTCTTCAAATTTAGGCCTACCATTTAAAAAATGAATATTGTATCTATCTAATAGATTAAAAGAGAGCTTGATGCTCTCTTAGGATACCATTTGTCGGCAACTAGGTATGCCACACATCGATGTAAGATGCTGTCATGTGCTACTATCCATCTAATACATTAAAAGAGAGCTCAATATCCTCTGAGGATATCATTTGTCAGCAGCTGGGCATGTCATACGTCGATGTAGAATGCTGCCATGTATCATTCTTCTACTTTTCAGTGAGGTGTTGTGAAATAGTCAACCTAAAAAAGACTACAAAAAATGAGGCAAGGATGCTATCACCTGCTACTGATCAAAGTATTGGTGTGTTGCTACGAGTGGATGGTAGCCATCATCAATCAATGTGTCATCATTTGAGAAAGAGTAGAAGAAAATGGATCACTTTGAGTGAAGTGCTGTGGAGCACACAACCCAAAATAAATCCCAAAAAATGAAGTGCCATCGAATAGATAAAGAAAAAATATATAAAAAAAGAAAAAAAAAAAGAGTGATGGATGCTTGCCTTATTAGTGTCGATCAATGTCCCTTACCTATGGAACACTCAACTAAAAATAGCATAAAAAAAATCTCTGAAGAATTTGATGCTGTGGAACTATTAAAGAAAAAAATATTAAAACAAGAATCAAAGAAAAAAGAGCGATGGACACTTATCTTGTTAATACGGATCAATATCCCTTACCATTTGATTTAATAGGGGATTAAGAAAAATTAATCTTAGGTTGCTACATTTCATGCTCTTGAAACTCCATTGTACCTGACTGGAGGAAATGAAAGTTGGGGTACCATAGTGGAAAGAATGATTCAGATATCTCGGGAATAGAAAAGTGGCATACATATGTGCATTAAAGGATAGAAAGGAGGGCATCATTGCTGACAGTCCATTCATCTAATCATTTCGGCATGCCTAAGCTATGCATAAAACTAGTATCTGTGGATGATAACATTATAAGGTTAGCTAGATTCATCATAGACATAGGTAGATTCATACTAAATTTGATCAGAACCTTTTTAATATAATATGCTTAGCTAAGCCCAGTTAGCCTGTTTCACCTATCAATAACAAATTAATATATATGATGTAGCTAGCCTCTCCTAGATCCTTCATATAGAATAGGTGGGATAGTTACATTTTGACATGAACATCGAGGATGTAGTGTTCTTGTAAGGAGAATGTCATCCACATATAGCACTATAAAGACAATGTTGAAAGAAAAGTACCCTATAAGCCAATCGCAAGTGTGTTGCGATGAGACTTTCTTTATAATTTTTCAACTCATGAAATGATATTTATTATTATTTGAGGTATTGATTCATCATATTAGCTGTATCTTATTATGTCTAAGATTATGATAAACCCCAAAGATTAGGATAATAATTTTAGGAGACATGAATGGGTCATGCTAGTGAGACCTAAAATCCTAAAATTCTAATCTTAAATATTTCTGGTCGTAGAAGCATTGAGTCGGGGATCAATGTTCCAGATAGACAGGCACATCCTATGTATGCTTAATGGAGAGGGTGGCAGATCTCACTAGCCACTTGTGTGAGACACTAATACAAGGATGTGTGTGCTCATTTGAGAAATGAGTTCACTGAATTGACTCGAAGAAAGAGAATATCTTATGGAAGTCTTATTTGCATGTCAAAGATAGTTCTCTAAGTGAGAGTTGTGCAAGTGATCTTTGGACCTGAAACTACCATGGAATCTTATGCACATGAACTCATATTTTGGTTCATACCCAGGCATGGTATTAAGACATGTACGGAGTGTTCTGGATATGGTGGAGTGTGTATGAAGGTTGTAAGTAGGTCAATATGAAATCGATCACTCCTAGTAAGAGGAGATCGCATCCTGTGTATTCTCAATCTTAGATGACTCGAAAAAGTCTTTTGGCCAAAAGCAGAAAGGAGATTAGAAAGAGTTTCTAATACTTTTTTATTGGAGTCATTATTGGTTAATTGAGAATCGATATGAATATGTATTTGAGTTTGACATGATTCCATACTCATGAACATATTCAGGATGTAAGGATGATCGAAGGATTGAATTGCACGATAATTTACCACTGAATGATAGATTTGGTATTTTCACCAAATTTCACATCTTCTGAGTAGTCATGATACGTTGCTAGATGTCAATCTTAACTTGTAGATTTTTGATCGAATTAAAGAGTTTAATTTGATTGCCAATTAGAAATGATTCTAATTATTGAACTCGGGTTAGCTCGTTGGACCAAAATCGATTAGATTGAAATTTAATCAAATTTGGTCAACTTATACCTAGACCTACTATCAGCTAGATGTGGAACCCAATGGGTTACACACATATAAAAATTGGTCGAGGACCCTTTTGAAAAAGGTTAATTGAAATTTTGGATTCAATCAGGGTTCCGGTAAGCATGCTAGCACGTGTAGAAACCCTTACTCCTTTAGAGATCAATTTGGTCCCATCCCTTGCTAATTAGCTAGCCCAATTTGGTAGACATTTGGGTCAGATCATATCACCTGGAAGCAGCCTAAATTGGGGTACCACATCCCATGTTAACACCAATTATGAAGAGTCGAAGTTGTGGTGGACTCTTAGTGTAAAACAGGTTCTGCGTACAAGTGTTGGCGTGGGCAGAAGAAAAAATATTATTTTTTATGAGATTAAAATATGTGTGATAGCCTACATCACTATCCATCCTCTGATACATATCTCAAAGCATGAGATATATTTTTTCTAGAATTTTTGGGAAGAGAAAAAAATTAGAAAAAGAAGGATGTCTCGCCCGCACGCGCAGAAGTGTCGTGTCTCTCCGTGATTTGGAGAGTTCTTCTCTCTATCAAATACTTTCAAATTAGAATGATTTTTAGTGATAATATTCTACATTTGATAACTATATTTGATAATTTTTTTGGAATTTTTTTAGACTTATCTGGATGCCACAAGTTAGTCCTGATGCCTGCACGTATGGTGATCAGCACTCGTGTGAAGAGGTGCGAGAATAGCATTCTTTCGTGAGAATTTTATCACCATTTTTAATTTTTTGGAATCTAAATTGAATCTCCAATCCATATGAATTTTTAAGGATTTTTTTGATTTGAGAAGAGATATGAAAATATCTCTTCTTTGGTTGCATGCGCGCAGACTAGGGTGCTGATCGATGTATCATGGATAAGAGTCCTTCTGCTTGAAGGAACTCTTATCTATGATAATCAGATCAAATATGCCTTTTGGATAAGGCATGTCCCTCTCTTTTGGCATCTCTCTGATGGCTATAAATAGGCTGGGTACTGGGTATTTGAGGAATCGAAGAGGGGTTTCCAATTTCTCTCCTGTTGCTCTCCTTTCTTTTTTACAACCTATCTTAGTTTTAGGACAAGGCTTTGGGATTTAAGACAAAGCCTTATCTAGTCTTAACAAGGGTTGTAAGGGTCCTAAAGAAGGAGAATCAAAAGTTCAGAGAAGGTTCTAAGAGGGTGAGGTCAGGTTTTTGAAGAAACTTGATCAGTACGAGGCTAGTCGAGTTCTAGGGGCTAGAACTCTTGGAGCAAGGTGAAGAAGGAGCGCTGTCTTTGGTTCAATTTCCGTATGGATCACCATTGGAGGGCAGACACTTGGATGCCTTATAAAAATTAGGATTAGCACTACAAGTATTTTTCTTATCCTAATTTATATTTATTATGCTTTGATTATTATAGTCAAGAGTTTCTGGGTATTAGGGCTTCCGGTGCATTGGATGTTTTGAATGAAAACCTTAAACACCTAACCCTTCCGTTGTGCCACCGGAACCCAACAGTGGTATCAGAGCCTATCTTGATTTATGTAATTAAATATTAAATTATTATCTTGATTGTGATCAAGCATGAGTTTTTGGTTTGGTTCAAGTCAGGTCAAGGGTTGAACCCGATTGAACATCCAAATCCTATCATGTCTTAGAAATATGTTTTAAATATAAAATGCATGATGTATGTGTAAAATTTTTTTAGCAACTTAGTACTCTAATTGGAGTTCATCACCAGGCCGTCCGGTCATAAGAGCAAGTAGGGTTCAGAGATCTTCTCTTCTTATTCAATAGGGTACTATTATGGTGTGTAGGGGTGCCACTGTGATGTTCCAAGAAGAAGAATCATGAAAAGAGTATTTTATATTCATGCATGTATATATGATATGCTTGAGATGTTTAGTTATAATCATATTGTATGATTCTGCTTCCATATTTTAGAGATATGATAAGATGCCATAATTAGTTGTTATGATTATTAAGATACAACTATTATAGTGCATTCTTGTGATAGATTGAATTAGGATATGTTTGAGACTATTAAAATCCTCATAAAAATCATATTAAGTCGTAGTGTTGTGAACCGAAGCTGACCTATTTTCTTGAATCGATTAATTAATTGGTGTCTAAGGAGTGTTTCAAGTACGGTGGTTATTTAATTGGTTCTGTTGCTGATCTGACCAATTTTATTGGTGTCTAAAAAAGCAATGGAGGGACCCCCACCAATCTTAACACTTTTCTGGCCAATTAGATTAGTTCAAATCTTGAATGAAGGTAGCTTAGTATTTTAAACACTACTAAGGGCCTTCCTTCATGCTAGGTTAATGTTACATCATGAACTATGGCTAGTTTGTTGTGTTATCATAAGGCTTGTCATAAGGATTGATATAACATAATTCTGGTGCATAAAAGATGCTTACGGTAATTTTGGATATACTGCTTTGTTATGCTAACACAAGGATAATTATATTCGATTTTGATTATATTAAAATGAAGGATCTTATTTAACTAAAATATTATAGCTTATTGTGTTAACACAAGGCTAATAATATTTTAGAGGTCAAGATAAAATATTGAGAATTGCATGAGATGTAATTGGAAAGAGTTTCCTACTTATGAACTCATAAGGGTTTGTTGTGTTAACATAAGATTGTTATGAGGAATTAGGGTCTCAATTCCACTAAGATAAATATAAAATATATCTCGTTTACCATAAAAGAGGGCTATAGTATCTGATAAAATAGTGGGAGATATAACTAGTTTTAAAAGTCTGCATCTAATTATTCATGTCAAACATAAGTGGTCTGCTTATACTATTATTTTATGTAGATTTAAGTCTACATTATGGCTTCTTTATTTTCACCCCATGATATAATAAATAAAACTATGTTGACCGATACAACTATGTGGATTGATTGAGGAACTTATAAATTAGGTTTATATCAGAAAAGAACTCCGATATTCTGGATATTTCTGATCCTAGATTGGTCAGTAATAATGAGAAGATAATGATGTCCGTATGGATATTATTTGTGGCAAATTTGAAAATTGAGAGTATAATTACAAGAATAATCTTGTAAGATTGAAGTAGGGTGCAAGTGTAACACTAAAAGGTGTGTATATGATACAGATCTATTTTTCAATTGAGTGATTCAGACTCTGATATTTGGATATTGGATACCACCTATGGATTGTACTTTTATAGTTCGTTACTGTAACTACATAATATCAAAGATCTGAAAAAAGATAACCTCGAGCTTTATGGCACAAGTGGAGAGTCCATTAGCGCAGAGGCTGTGGGAATCTGTATGCTTGATTTACCTTTGGATAAAATTTTAGAATTAAAAGACTGTTATTCATACCAAAGATCATTAAAAATATTATTTCTATACATTTGTTATTAAAACAAGGTTATGAAATAAAGCTAATGAAAAATGGATATTCTATTTTTTTTTTTCTAATGAATTTTATAGCAGTGATTATATTGATAACAATCTTTTAATTCTTACACTTAATAAAATATTCTTCATATTGAAAAAAATATGAAAAAAAAGAGAGAAAATGTGAATGTCATATATCTCTGGCATTGTCGTCTTGGTCATATTAGTGAGTCAAGGATAAACAAGTTATACAAAGAAGAATTCTTTGACCCAAATAATTATGAATCATTGGGAACTTATAAATCTTGTCTCATGGGTAAGATGACCAAGACTCTATTTTCTGGATATGGAGAGAGGATAAGTGAGTTGTTAACTCTAGTACATACAGATGTATATGGACTGATAACAACTCAGGCCAGAAGAAGATACTCCGATCTTTACAGATGATTTATTAAGGTTCGGATATGTGTATCTTATGAAACATAAATTCGAAGCTTTTGATAAGTTCAAGGAGTACCAAAGTATGGTCGAGAAATAAACTGAAAAAAAAAGTATCAAGCTTCTTCGATCTGATCGAGGAGGAGAATACTTATCCATTGAATTTTTTGATCATCTTAAAAGTAAAGGTATTCTCTATGAATGGATCCCTCCTAATATGCCTTAGTTAAATGGTATAGCAGAAAGGAGAAATCATACTGTGATGGATATGATGCGGTCCATAATATGCTTCATTGATCTCCCAATATCTTTCTAGGGATAATGCCCTAGAGACTGCCATATATATATTAAACAGAATACCTTCAAAGTCTGTTACAAGCACTCCATATGAGATATGGAATGAAAGGAAGCCTAATCTTAAATATCTTAAGACTTTGGGCTGTCTCACTTATGTCAAAAATATTTTTGGACATAAGCTTAATGCTAGATCAGACAAGTGTAGGTTTGTAGAGCATCTTAATAAAATTAATAGATATTATTTCAACCATCCTACTGAACAAAAAGTATTTGTTAGTAGGCACGCCACTTTCTTGAAACATGAATTTATCCAAGAAGGAGGCAGTGGGAGGAATATTGAATTTATGAAAGTTCATGATCTACAAATCGATCCAGAAATACCAGTGGTTAGACCATAAGAAGATCCTCAATCAAAAGTACCCAAGGATGAGGTACATCCACTATACACACATTCTCTCCGAAGGTCAGATAGAGTGCGTCAAGCATCTCTGAGATATAATTTTGTCATTGAGAATAACAATTCTATCAACATCATTTAGAATGTTGATCCACTGACCTATTCGGAAGCTATCATGAATAGAGACTCAAACAGATAACTGAAAGCTATGAAATCTGAGATGGACTCGATGAATACCAACCAAGTGTAGACCTTGGTTAATGCACCTGAGGGTGTGACCCCAATAGGATGCAAGTGGATCTTCAAAAGGAAGATCAGAGTAGATGGCCAAGTAGAAACCTACAAAGCTAGATTAGTGACGAAGGGTTTCAGTCAAAAGCAAAGAATTGACTATGATGAAACCTTCTCACTAGTGGCTATGCTCAAGTCTGTCTGGATTTTGCTTGCTATAGCAGCATACTACGATTATAAAATTTGATAGATGGATGTCAAGAACGATTTTCAATAGCAATCTAGAGAAAGAGGTCTATATGACTCAGTCAGAGAGATTTATCTCAAGTGGGAGAGCAAATCAAGTATACAGGCTAACGAGATCCATCTATGGATCGAAGCAGACTTTGAGGAGCTGGAACATCCGATTTGATATGTGTTGGGTATAAAATAACCCGAGTCGAAGTTCGTAAGAGGCCAACCCTCCCACGACTCTTCCGGCTTCTGACCTTGTGCGGCGTCTTTCTGATCTCCCCCGGTTGTCCAAGCTTCCACAGTACCATCCAGACTCCTCCAGCAGTCAACCTTCCACGGTGTCCTCCAGATTTCTCCAACGGACAAACTCCTATCGTACCCTCCAGACTTCTCCGATAATGAGCTCCTTCAGTAGTCTACCGGACTACTCCAAATGCTCTCTGGGCTTCATTATCAGCTGATTTTCTACAGTGATCGACTACTCTCCGAATCTCTTCCAAACTTTCTCCTGTCATGATCGACTTCACTTCGAGCTTCTTTCGAACTTCGTCAATGTTCGAGCTGCTCCAGCAGCAGGACTTCTACAGTAACTAAACTCCATCCAAGTTTCTACGGTGGTCGACTGCCTTCCGAATTTCATCTGAGCTCCTACAAGAATCGGACTCCGTCTGAACTTCTGCAGCGGATGGATTCCAGATAAACTTTTACAACGGACGGGCTCCAGCAATCGGATTTCTACTCCAAACTTCTATTGCAAGCAAACTCCATCCGAGCTTCTATAGTAAGCGATCTACTCCGAACTTCTATTGCAAGCAGACTTCATCCGAGCTTCTATAATAAGCGGTCTCCATCCGAACTTCTACGACAATCGGTCTCCATCCGAGCTTCTACTTCTTTCGGACTCCTACAAGAGCCGGACTCCATCCGAACTTCTACAGCAGATGACTTTCATCTGTAGCACCAACATCACCCAACCACAGTCAACCTGTCAGTAATCTCGAAAACATCCGAACTTCTCTTAAATTGCTGAGACAGAGAGATATTCTGCTCCACCAGATGTCCCAACCAAGCTTCAGTCATCCAACCCAAACTCTCCGGTAAGTCACGACAATGGACACTACTCCACTCTCTGTAACAGACTCCACATGACCCCACCACTCTCCGGCAAGTCACAATAACGGACACTACTCCACTCTCTGTAACAGACTCCACGTGGCTCCACCACTCTCCGACAAGTCGCGACAACGGACACCACTCCACTCTCTGTAACAGACTCCACGTGGCCCCACCACTCTCCGGCAAGTTGCGACAACGGATACCACCACTCTCCGTAACAAACTCCAGGTGGCCCCGAATGGTCCACTACCAGGCAGTTACGGACGTCGCTGTTAATCGGTTATGCTCTCCCATCTATAAAAGAGACTCCCTCTAGATACGTTCTCCTTTAAGCTCTAAACTCTATCTCGAAACTCTGCTAAAATTTCATTCGAGTACTCCATTTCTTTTGAAATAGAGTACTGACTTGAGTGTCGGAGGGTCTTGCCGGAGCACCCCCAACTCCGATTTAGACTTTTCTTACAGGTTTCGATGGCGGTCGCGATCCCCTCGACTCCAGCTTCTCCGGCATCGACAGAATTCTGCACCAACAGAATTGACGCTAGAGGAAGGGTGGCCTATGTCTTCGCAGGACCCTTGTTCTTAAAGGAGTACTCAACGGGACTGTCTCCGGTTATCTTCTTCGACATCTTCTTCTTCTTCTCCAACCAGATTCCAACCTGATGCATCCCCAAAAGGCATCCACCAGGCGATCTACGACCTCTGTGGCCAGATCTCAGCGAGATCCGTAAGCTCCGATCTCGTCTTCAATTTTTCAGGCTCTTCCTCCGGCAATGACAGTCAGCATAGAGCAGTTCGACCTGCTGGTTCAGCAGGTCAGGGGCCTCACCGAAGCGGTGCAGGCCATGCAGCAGCAGCAGCCGCAGGCATCTGTACGGCTGGAAAGAGCATCGTCGGAATTCTAGAATCCAGCGATCGGGCGGCCCACTTGGGCCAGTCGCCCTATGTTCTCCGAAAAGAGAAAGCAGAGGGTGGAGAGCCCTCTGTCTGATTACGATTCTACCCCCGAAGGGTCCCTACCTCCATTCTGCCAGAAGATCCTCGAGACTCGCAGTCGAGAGGATCTCCTGGATCAAATGTTCCAAGAGATGAACCGACGGATCGAAGAGCTCCGCCATGCTCCCCCTGCTTACGGTGAGGATATCTGTACTGACCCTCCTTTTTCTCAAATGATTATGCAGGAATCGATCCCGTCGAACTTCAAGCTCCCCTAGTTTGAGAGCTACGATGGGACCTCGGATCCGGTTGACCACCTGGAGGCCTTCCGGATAATGATGCTGCTCCATGACGCACCAGACGCCATCCTGTGCCGAGCTTTTCCATCTATCTTGAAGGGAGCAGTAAAAAATTGGTACTCGACATTGAAACTGGGTACTATCTTCTTCTTTGATCAAATGAGCCATAAGTTTGCGGCTCATTTCGTCAGCAGCCGGCTTCCCCAGAGAGGTTCGGAGTCCCTCATCAACATCAAGCAAAAGGAGGAAGAATCCATCCAAACTTATGTCAATCGTTTTAGCGCCGCTGCATTGGAGGTCCGAAACTTGGATCAATCAGTTGCAATGGCCGCCCTGAAGAGCGATCTTCAAAAGAACGATCTTCTATTTTCTTTGGAAAAGAAGTATCCCAAGGACTTCGCTGATTTGCTGGCTCGGGCTGAAGGATATGCCCGAGCAGAAGAAGCCTTTAAGCTGAAGGACAAGGAGGCCACGAAGGAGTGGTAAGCGGGTGACTCCAGCAAGCCCGCAGCTGAAAAAGGGCCAAGTGAGGCTCGACCACATTCTCGAACTTCCTCCGGACACAAGCATGTCCGAACTCCCCCCCGAGCTCATAGGCAGAGAAGCTCGAACCGCAGAGTTCGATGGAGCTCTCCCCCAGGAAGATTCCACAGCTACGCCCCTCTCAATGCTCTAAAAACTTAAGTACTGATGGAGATCAGGAAGTAGCTGCCAAGGCCGAAAAGGATGCGCACACACCCCAGGAAGTGCAACCCTAATCAGTTCTGTCTCTATCATCGTGACCACGGCCACGACACGGAGGAGTGTATTCAGCTTCGAGACGAGATCGAGGAGCTCATCAGATGAGGTCGGCTCAACAGATTCATCCGACATCGGCCTGAAGATAGGGAAGATCGATCGAGGGTCCTACCACAACCAGAGCCGTCAAGGAGGGAAGAACAGCCTGAAGATCGATCTTCAATCGGGATCATCAACACCATCTCTGGAGGATCCCGGTGGAGAGCAGTCAGTGGATCAGTCGGACCGTCCAAGCGGCAGAGGACAGAAGAATCTATAACCTTTACTGAAGAAGATGCCAAGGAGATTCAATTCTCCCATAATGATGCGGTTGTAGTTTCTTTAAATATTGCTGACTATGATGTACGTTGCATTCTTGTTGATAGTGGAAGCTTGGTCGATATTTTATTTTACGATG
>NC_026001.2:25997849-26041392 GCF_000442705.2 Elaeis guineensis
TTTGAAATTTTTGGGAGGAGAAAAAAAATTAGAAAAAGAAGGATGTCTTGCCTGTGCTGTCTTTGGTGAAGAAGGTGAAGAAGGAGCGCTGTCTTTGGTTCAATTTTCATGTGGATCATCATTAGAGGTGGATACTTGACGCTTTGTGGAAATTGAGATTAGCGCTACAGGTATTCTTCTTTCCTAATTTATATTTATTATGCTTTGATTATTATGGTCAAGAGTTTCTGGCATTAGGGCTTTCGGTGCATTGGGTATTTTGAATAAAAATTTTAAACACCTAATCCTTCCGCTGTGCCACCGGAACCCAACAAATGTTAGGTCTCTCAACCTTCCTATAGATATACAACTATTTTGTTTTGTTCATACAAAATGAATGGATAGCTAGAATCAAAGTAAGATGATCCAAATCTCATGATCATACTATGCCTTTATTCATATACTTATATACAAACCTATACCTAAGTATGCAGTTATTTCTACTTTACGCCTTCATTATAGGTATATTTATATCCTTATGGCTCGGGTATCACTACAATTTTACTCATGGACTTGCATTTTTATCCCTATGGCTTGAGGATTACCACGATCACTTATAGATCCTCATGATTTTTATCCCTGTGACCTGGGATCAGGATGATTACCCAAAGGTAGGGATCACCATGATTATCTCTGTGGTAAGGATCATCATATAAATAAGCTCAGACTTATCTTGTGGTGAGCTGTGAATCAAGTGGTACATATATGTATACATGTAAATCAAGTCTTTTTTTTTTTAACAATATCACTTTGAATTTTATGAGCATGCAACACCATAATTTTACATGCTCAATCCTATAATGATAACTCAATCATACAATTAATTAACAGCATTGCAATAATAATAATTTATACAATTAATCTTAAACAAATGCTACAAAGTTTAAATTTTGCTTATCTTATGGATTCCAACTAGATAAGTAACTAGATCACTTCATAGGGTTTTTGGGGCCTAATAATCCAACAACCACGTACATATATATATTGAATCAACACCGAGCTAATATTCTAAAATAATTTTTAAAAATTTCTCAAAATTTTGAAAATTCTAATTTTGAAACTAATAACTATTATAATAGAAAAATGGTTATATATATATATATATATATATATATTATATATATATATATAAAATATATATATATATATATATATATATAAATGGAGCAACCGCGTTAAGGTGTCTCCATTCGACATGTGGCTAAACAATTGCATGACACGTGGCTAAAAAAAAGGCTGGGTCTTGCATCCACTTTTCTCCCCAAACGATGGAGAGAGGGCCGACCCCTCAACTCCCCACTACCATGACTACTCCGATACCGTTCACGTTCCCGGATCATGCCCTCACAACTCTCTTGTGCGCTGCCACGACGCCACACTCACATGGAAGAAACATGATACTAAACTTGACATGCACGTGCCATCCCCCCATGGCACACCGGCAGGCTCCACATCAGCATCGCCGACCAGGGCACCGTGGTAGAGGAGGATGGTGTGGCCCTCGGCATAGTCGAAGGCGGCGTGGTTGGGGTTGTGGACGAGGACCTCGAACTCGAGGGTGATGTTGAGTTCGATGCGAACGATGGGGAGGGTGATGCGGGGGGAGCTGCCTTCAACACCGATGGCAAAAAAAAAAAGATTTTGTCAAATGCATCATGAGAGAGAGAGGCAAAGAGATCGGTTCACAGAAGCTTTCGCGAGTTCATTACCGTCGAAGGAGGGGGTGCTAGGGTTGGGCAGTGGTCGTCGGTGATTTGAGAGCGCACATAGTGACAGAGAGAGATCGGCTCGCAAAGCTTTTGCGAGTTCACCGCCATCGTAGGAGGAGGGGGTGCAGAGTGGAGCAACGGCCGTCGTTCACCAATCCGTCGTCCCGACCGTCGTCGGAGGAGAAGGAGATAGAGAGAGATCGACTCGCGGAAGCTTCTGCGAGTTCACCACCATCGAAGGAGGAGGGGGCACCGTCAGAGGAGGAGGGGGTGCCCGAGTGGGGCAGCGATCGTCGTTCATCGATCTGTCGTTCCTACCGCCGTCGGAGGAGAAGGAGACAGAGAGGGATCGGCTCGTGAAAGCTTCTGTGAGTTCACCGCCGTCGGAGGAGGAGGGGGCGCCAGAGTGGGGCAGCGACCGTTGTTCACTGATCCGTCTTTTCGACCACCATCGGAGGAGAAGGAGATGAAGTAGACGATAAGAGAGAGGAAATAGAGAGTACAGCTGATGGCTTCGCCATTCATCCCCCTCGACAACTTCAACAAGGACGTGAGCTCCTCTCCATCGGCAATCGGGAAGAAAGAGAAGGGAGGAAGGAGATGGGCCTAACGAGTTTGGGTTTTGGGTCCCAACCCGACCTGAATCCGACATAGACCCATTTATTTAAATAGGGATTCTTGCATTTAGGCCCTTGATAAAGGCTATATTCAATTAAGCCCTTTTGACAATTGACTGAACCAGACCATGTTGAGTTAATTTAGTTTAGGGGTGTTTTGCAATTAAACCCTAACAAAGTATTTATTATATAAAGACCCTTTTCTACTGGATCTCCACATTTTTGGCTTTGAACCCAAGGGCAAAAAAAATATTAATTGGGATTGTCCCTATAAGTCAACTACTACAATCATGCATATAAATATAAATACAATATGACTACTGCCTACCTCCTACTACTACTTAACCATCCATTCTTAAATACATACAAAATGGACACAAACTAATGATCTCAGATATGTATAGATCATCATTGTCTCTTAGTCATTCTGGATGAAATTATGAGCTACTGAGACTAAAAAATTATTAACAATTCAACTATCAAAAAATTTATCTCTACCTTTTCTCTAGAGTAAGTCTTTAATGATGACTGAAAATTTAATAAAATAAAAAATTATATAATAATAAAATATATATTATTTTTATTGATAGACTATGAAGAAAAGAGATACATGTGGGATGCAAATAGGTGGTCATGTTCTGCTTAATGATGAAATTTTGGAACAATTGATGTTAAAAATGTTGATTCCAGAAATAATTTCTCTATCAATAAAAGACATAAATGATTATTTACTTTTTATTATTATATTATTTAAATATTTTAAATTTATATTTTAATTTGAAATATTTGATATCATCTATGATGTCTTTTATATTATGTTAAATTTTTAAGTTATAAAAATATTATTTGAAGAAATAAATACATGCGTGCATCGCACGGGGTTCTAAGCTAGTTATTATAATATCTAAGCCATAAACCTTATCTCGTTGTATTCTATGGTGCCGTAGGAGGCAGCATCATGCAGGCCCTTATAACCTCATACATGCACACACCCATAAAGGAAAAAATAAGAGATAATGAAATAGAAAGAGAGAGAGGATCATGGAGAAGAAAGTAAGGATACTTTTTATCTACTAGCATAGACATACACCTACCTACACACAAAGGGAGAAGAAGGAGATTGAAAGAGAGGGAGACCATGGAAAAATAAGAGTGAACGAGAGAGAGTCGGGGATGGGGGGAACTCTTTTCCTTCCTCTTTTTTTCTTCTAGTCCCATAAGGAGACAAAGACTGAGAGAAAGGGAGAAAGAGAAGAAGAAGAAGAAGGAAGAAGAAGAGATGCATTGTGGAGAGGCTGTAAGTAAGAGGAAAGTGGCAAGATGAGCGAGAGAGGCTACATCATGTAGTGAGGAGGAGAGAGGGCTAAGGCTTGATGGAAGGAAGAGGATGAGTGATAGGTGAGAGCAACACAATAGAGAGAAAGGTGGAGGAAGGTTAGTGTTGCAATTGTGCCGAAAGGAAGGAACATGCGCTATTTTATTTTTCATAGAGCACTCCCTCCCCACCTCTTGTTTATCCATAGGATTGTCCAGAGTGGTGCCCACATCTGCAAGTGCCACGAGTCTACCTGAGGAAGTACTTGTTTGTGGTGCAGCTTAAGCCTTGGTCCGGTGCATTTGGGCCATGAGCTTAGGGATTATAATTCTAGCACTTTATGCTGTTGCTTCAATCTTCGCCCCATATTTAACTATGATCTAGCCTATCAATTCCAAACTAACTTCAAGCCAACTTTAGTATCCACGGACATACCTCAATCCTTTAAATTGGTCCTTTATAGACTCTAAAAGTATAAGGAGAATAATCTTTCTAGCTTTATAATTATCCCAATGCCGCTAGCTGGAAACATATCACACCAATATCATCAATGGTTCCTTATTAGTTGGGTCCTTTATGTCCAATAGCCTTGAGATACCTTCACTCATCATAAGGCCCATAATCTTTTTATACTATCTTTTGTAATTATGTGGTTCAACCAAGCGGCCATTGGTTAAAGCAGGTATATAATGCTGATAATCATCAAAAAGGATGTATCTAGATATAAAGTAAACATCTAATCAATAAAAGCCAAATTCATAAAAATTCATAAAAGAAATCTGGCTGACTTGAGGTTTTCAACCCATTAGTGTCACTCTACCAGATCATGGTGTAGTCCCTTAATTCGTAGACTTAATAATAGAACTTATTGAGAACTCTAATCCATGGTCTACTCATTCTCATGAACAATACTACAAATAAGCCCTGATGATGAAATGGATAGCAATTAACCTTCAATCCTTCAGAAAATACTAATATTATGAATACTATCATTAATTCTAGCACTTATAAGGAGGGATACTTAACATCTTGTCTTCGCTTGTATAGTGTATAAGGCTTGATGTCAAAGGGTCACTATTATGCCCACCAATTAAGTGGGACCTACCATTTAGATTAGGATTCATACTTTCTTGGCAAGTGCTATAAGAGGCATGTACTCTCATTTAGTAGCTCCTTCTTGATTTACACATCATTACCAGCATATTAATCAAAATGGGTTTTACCTCTATAACATATATGCAGCGCGCTCCCACCATATGCTAGCACCTTAAGGTGATTCTTCTATTGTTACTGTTGCGGCCAATCGCCTCGTCGTCCGATCGCCGGGAAGCGTGCACCTGCAAAAGGAAGTCCGCACTGACCGGAGGCGGCTCCGGCGGGGACCCTCCGACGGTCAAGTCAGAGAGGTGACTGGGCAACAGTGAAATGCAGACAGAGAGCTCTCAGAAAGAGAGAGAGGGAGAGAGGAGCGAGCCTGCGAATGTGGGAGAGACGGGCGGATCGACCCCTTTGCACTGTTGCCTTCCCCGGTATATATATAGTGGAGCCGGGTATGGCGCCGTCATTAATGGCGCGAACAAGTGAGGAGCTGTCAACTCACTGTGGGCTGTCAGAGCCGCCGTGAAAACGTCATGTCACCGCGCGGCTGTCTAATCACCAGGGTTGACCCAGCTCTCGGCGGGACAATGCCCCTAGGTAACTGTGCCGCATGCCCGTGTCAGAGCTGACAACGTCTGGCGGCTGTACGGCGGTTGGAGGAGTCAGCCGACCCTAGGTCGGCAGCCAGCGGAGCGGCGTCGGGTTCCTCCGGTCGGTCGGCGAGCTTCATGTAAGTCGGGCCTCAGACCCCCGGGTTCAGTCGGTCGGGATGGTTACGCCCGACACACCCCGGCTGGCGATGGGCCGTACTGGTCGGTCGGGATGGTTACGCCCGACACACCCCCGGCTGGCGATGGCCGTACTGGTCGGTAGTTAACCGCTGAAGGCATCCGTCAGTCGATCGGGCGGTCGGGCCCTCCGGCGGTCGGTCAGGCGGTCGGGCCATCCGGCAGTCGGGCCCTCCGGCGGTCGGTCGGCGGGTTTCCCCAACAGTTGCCCCCCTCCACTCCCAAGTCGGGTGGTGAGCAGGACGAAGCTTCCACTCGGGCAGCAATCCCGGACGACTGGGAGTGGATTTGTCGCACGTGTAGATCCGACCGTACTGTCGGATGATCCGATGTCAGATGCCTCATAAATGCTCAGCGATTCGGACGTCCGGTCGATGTCAGAGGTCATGTCGGCGTCAGATGTCAGACGCCATGTTTTGTCGTCGTCGGTCGTTACGTCGGTGTCAGAAGATCGGGCGCCGGACGATACGGCGTCAGTCGATCGGATATTCGGCGCCGATCGCGGAAGAGAGGGCCGCTGTCAGGCATCCCATCGGGAACGCGAACCGGCGCGGGTGAGTGAATGCAGGGCCGCGCCCCGCGTGCCGCGTGTCAAGGCGGTTGGCCGGCGCCCCCTCCGGCATTTAATGCGGGCAGCCTCCGGTCAGTGCGGACTTCCTTTTGTAGGTGCACGCTTCCCGGCGATCGGACGACGAGGCGATTGGCCGCAACAGTTACTAATTAGATTTCTAAACAATATTAATTTATAAATTTTCAATCTCCTCTTCTTAAGAAGATCTCTCGTTAGAAAGTTGATAGACGTTTTCATGCTTCTCACATATTACGGGAGGCTAATCAAGCAGTCAATTTTTTGGTGAACTATGCTCTTCAGATTGATATCTATAATATGGACCAACTTATCTCTAACTCATAGTTTACGGACATCTTACTAGCTGATTACAGGTCCATATCATTTGTAAGATACAAAAATGATGTCTGTTGATGGATCTTGTTTAATTGCCAAAGCTTCTCTCAATAATGTGCTTCTATTCACAGGCTTGGCTCTATCTATAAATTTCTTGAAAAATATACTTTGGTGCTTTATTTTTGGGTTTCATTTGATATTGTGGATCTTCTGTTGTTTGGCTATTTTTATTTTAGAGTATGGAAACTTTAATATTGCTTTATTTCTCAGACCACTAACTTATGTTAGGCTTCTCTCATTTTGTTACTGAATTTTTGGCTGACTAGTTCTCTAGCTCCTATTGTCCCTTTCTACTATACATTATACTTCTTGGGTCTCTTGCATCAAATTATCTTGCTAATTATTTTTAGTAGGTCTATCTCATATATCACAACAAAAAAATTAAAGGATAATCACAATAAGGCTTATGGTATTAACTATCTAGCACAAGCTAGGTATTCTATAGAATATGCTATGGTTTCTGTATGTATGTATGTATGTATATGTATATGTATATGTATGTGTGTGTGTGTGTGTGTGTGTGTGTGTGTGCAGCTACTTTCCTTAAATCTGGAAGAAAGCCCTTTGTGCACCATGACTCCCAATTCTACATCTGATAATTTTGGTAGCTCAATGAGTTGGCCTTACTTGGTATATACAATGTGGATTGTTAATGCTCTTCTGATTATATTTGACATGTTTTACTTTTAAACCACTGTTTTCATTATCTTTACATTGGGCTGTTTTATTAGTATAACTGGTTTTACTAAGCATGGTGTCATACTTTCTCTTTTAGAGCCAGCTTAACAGGAGTACTATTTGTCAAATGCTTGGAACCTTTCTGTTGCCCTATATCTCTCACCAAAAATATGCCATAAGATCCCTTTGCTATAATTCATTTATTCTATTTTTTTGCTCTTTGTAATACCCAATGTTTTGCAAGAAGGAATTTGGACTCCTTCTAATGTCTGGACATATGTTATGGCTCTCTATGGTTATTTGGCTCTCTTTCAAGCTCCAAAGTCTGGAAGAAATTGTAGTTATCTATATTTATCAGCATCTAATTCTCTTCGGATACCTTTGGCATCTTGTCATATAAATCCTATGCTGTTTTTGCTTCTCCTCTTAGTTGCTATTTTTCTCTAGTACAGGCATTCTACTAGGCTGAGTTTTGAGGACATGCTACACCTACAACCAATAGGAGCTCAGTGCACAATGTGGTCTTCTTCCGGATGGCTCCCATGGCCTTTGTCAATCTTTATCCTCACTCTGCTTTGATTGAAATCATTTGTCCAAAGTCTACTAGACTAGGACTTGAGTCCTATCCGCCCTTTATGGCCTATTCAATCTTTTATATTGTCGTTTGTTTTGGTGCTCTCCACTCATAGTTATATTTACACCTTAGGAGAAGACTTGTATATTTCTTGTCAGCATTTTGCAATGGGATTGCCCCTTTATAAATTCTTTATTACTCTCTTAATGGATAGCCATTGGCTTCTCCACTTTATCTATGATACCCTAATCATAATTCAGCCTCAGCCATCAGGAATAGAGCCCAAAAGTCCTCTCATGATTTTTAAAGCAGCGAAAAAAGAAAAAAACAAAATAAAGGTGAAGAAGACTCCTAATAAGAGTCTTCTTCCTCTTCATTTCTCCGACGAAATCCCACTTCGAGGACTCAAACACCTCCTTCCACTCCTATTTAAGGATCCCATGATCTTTCCATCCTACATCGACAAGTGCATAGCATGCTGATAATCATTGATGATTTCTCCTTTCTTCTTTGTGGAAACTT
Source organism: Elaeis guineensis (assembly GCF_000442705.2). Classification (NCBI taxonomy): domain Eukaryota; kingdom Viridiplantae; phylum Streptophyta; class Magnoliopsida; order Arecales; family Arecaceae; genus Elaeis; species Elaeis guineensis. The sequence goes on from NC_026001.2 coordinate 26,006,154, forward strand.
TTCATCATGCTCATCATAATCGAGGCTCAATCACCACTAAAAAACTAGATAAGAGGCTAGCAAACATTAACCAACCCTCTTCTCCTCCTTCCTCAGCCACCAAAGCTTAGATTTTGACTGGCTATTGCTGAATTTAGGCCAAAAAAAAGTCCTATCTTGATTTTTATTTTTTTTATTTTTTTATTATTTTTCTTAATTTTTGGCACCGATTATCACCATCAGCCACCGATTGGAGGCACCACAATCTCAACCACCATTGGCTACAACTACAGTTAGTGGGAGGCCTACTATTTTGGAGAAAGAAGGAAAAAGTAATCTCCTATTTTTTTATATTTTTTTTGCTTCTCTTCATCCCCATTCATCAGGCCAACGGCATTTGGTCGCACCATTATGATCTCTTTTTTGACTATGGGTGTGTTGGAAAAATGTCCCAAAAGCCAATCGTCAACCTATTGACGGTTGAGCAACTTTGTATTGTAATTGATTTGTTAATAAATAAAATATATTTTTAACATTTTCATCATAAGTTTTCATCTTCTAATGAACTCCGTTGTTATGATGAAATCCTTAGGACTATTTAGGTTCATAAAGAGAGGATTTATCGATTAGTTCTTAAAACTGTTCACGACCCAATGATAGGCTATTAATAAGGACGACAGCTTCTATCGAGCATAGGTCGCTGTAGGCCATATGGGTTGGTTGTCCTCTTAACCAAGGAGTGTGGAGACACTGGTATAGCATATAGGTGAGATGTAAGGATACATCGTCATTATGTTGGAGCACAATTCCGACTCCTCCCACAGACCTTGGGTGCAGCGGAACCAGCAACGAACAAATCTCGAGACTTCTGGACTCGATCAAAGGCCCTTGACGAAATCGCTTGGTTGCTGTCTTCTTCGTCAGCCTTTCGTTCCAGATGAAGAATGCCTCTAAGATCACCTCTAAAAAATCCAAGATCTGGTACCCAACCAGATCAGGCCTGGACCGAGGTCTTTCAATTCATAGATCTCAAATCGGAGCATTCTAGATAGAGAAAAAGATAGATGGAGATAGACCTTGCAGATCTGTCCTGCTGCAGCCTTTCTTGTAAATCTATTGATGGAGATCTCACCCGCACCTCAAACGACCTCAGATCAACTCCAGATCTCAGAGAAACTTGTACCAACCTCTTCTCAAGAGATTTCAAGTCCTCGACCTGATGTTTGGATGACTGCAAGAGAGGGAGGAGAGAGAGAGTTGGCGGCACAAAGGGGGAGGGGCTAGCGCCTCCCCTGATTTTCCTGCCTTTTATGGACCTGGTGGCAAGAAACCCTAGGGTTTCTTACTCCTGGGGCATGGAGAATAGCTGGAGAGAGAGGGAGAAGAGAGAGAAAGATTTGGAAGAAAGAGTTTTCGTATTCTTTGGCTTAATCAAACCTATACAGTATATGTATATATAAACACAGGGTCAAGTGACCCAAACCCAAAACTCCCTTGACCAACTCTATGGGAGATTAGGTTAACCCAAGCCCATGTACACCTATGACTCGACCTAATCTCACCTATCCTGGGTCCAGACCTGACCCATAAAGAGTTGATCCCTTGAGGCCCACATAACCTAGACCTCAAGAACCCGAAAAGCCCACAGCCTTTCAACTTAGGGCCCAACTAGCCCTAGAGCCTCTATGAAGCCCTCATGAATGATGGACCTTGGCCTTAGCCTTGGTCCCCTGGGCCTTGGACACACCACCTGGATCACAACAATCTCCACCTTGGTGTCCCAAGGCCTCAACCAGCTCCACTCTGTCCATTAGCTGAATCAGCTCAACACATCTTTGAAAGCTGTCCCATGGAAGTACCTTCGTAAGTGCATCAGCTGGATTCTCTTTGGTGTGTACCTTTACCAGCTCCACCTTGCCATCCTTCACAAGCTCCCTGATCCGATGATACCGAATATCGATGTGCTTTGTCCTTGCATGATAGACTGAGTTCTGTGCTAATAGAAGTGCACTCTGGCTGCTACAGTGCACTCTAATGGCCTCCTGAGTAAGGTCCATCTCCGTCAACAAATCCTTCAGTCAAATTGCCTCCTTAGCTGCTTCTGTCAGCTCGATGTATTCTGCCTCTGTAGTGGATAGGGCCGTGATAGGCTGCAGACTCGATCTCCAAGAAATAGGACCTCCATACAGGCTAAAGATGAAGCCTGTCGTAGACCTCCAGGTATCCACATCTCCACCGAAGTCTGCATCTACATAACCGTCAATCAGCCCCTGAGCCTCCCTGGACATGTTAGAGTACCCCACTGCACCTCCTCGCTGTCCGTAGCAGATGCCAACTCCAACTGAACCCACCAGGTATCTGAATATCCACTTCAGAGCTCTCCAGTGCTCCCTACCAGGCTGCACCATGAACCTGCTAACCTGACTCACTGCATGAGCGATGTTTGGCCTACAACAGACCATTGCATACATCAAGCTCCCAACTCCTGAAGCATAAGGAACCGTCTCCATCTCCTGAGCCTCCACCTCAGTCTGTGGCGCCATGGTCTTCGAGAGTCTGAAGTGACCGGCAAGTGGCAGCTCCGCCAGCTTTGCTTCTTTCATCCCGAACCTCTCTAAGACCTTCTGTATATAGCCCCCCTGAGATAGATGCAGCACCCTTCGGGCTCGATCTCTAAAAATCTCCATGCCTATGATCTTCCTTGCAGGGCCCAAATCCTTCATCTCAAACTTCCGAGATAAGGATGCCTTCAGATCCTGTACAACCTTTCTACTCTTGCATGCTATAAGCATGTCATCCACATACAAGAGTAGGAACACCCTAGAACCATCCTCAAGAGACTGAACATAAACACAGGGATCAAACTCGCACCTGGAAAGTCCAATGCTGTGCACATAGGAGTCGAACCGCTTGTACCATTACCTCGACGACTGCTTCAGCTAGTACAGTGACTTCTGCAACAAACAAACCTTTCCCTCTAATCCTGGATCTCTGAAACCGGATGGCTGCTCCATGTAAATCCTCTCCTTCAAATGCCCATGGAGGAACACCGTCTTAACATCCATCTACTCCAGCTCTAAATCCTGAGCTGCTACAATGTTCAGCAGCACTCTGATGGAAGTATGTCTGACGACGGGAGAGAAGACCTCGTTGAAGTCGATGCCTTCCTTCTGGGAGTATCCCTTGGCCACTAACCTCACCTTGAATCTGATACCTCCTTGCTCTGAAGGCCCTTCCTTGAGACTGTAGACCCATTTGCAGCCAATGGGCCTCTTCCCCTGTGGCAACTGCACCAATCGCCACGTCTGGTTCTGGTGGAGAGACTACATCTCCTCGGACATCGTCTGGACCCACTGCTCTCTATCCTGACTCTCAATAGCCTCCTGATACGTATATAGATCTCCATTCACTATCACCAGGGCATATGACAGCATCTCCTCGAAGCCATATCAGTTCGATTGCCTGATGGTCATCTTGGGCTTGTGTGGGGCAACACCGATATCAGTCCTCGATCCAGCTCGCTCATGCTGGACCTCTTCGCCTCGATCATCCATCCGAGTCCTCTCCACCTGTGGAGACACCTTAGGTAGGTGCTCCACCTGAATGTCATGTCCTCCAGTAGTACCTACAAGAGGCAAAATCAAAAAGGTAAGCTGTCCAGCAGCACCCTGCTGGACCTCCTCCTGCTCCTGCTGCTCCTCCATGCCTGCTCGCCTCCGTAGGACTGACTCCTCATCAAAAGTCACATCCCGACTAATGATGACCTTCTTTTCCAAGGAATTCCACAGCCTGTATCCCTTAACTCCTCGCGGATAGCCTAGAAACACCGTCTTGCGTGATCTGACATCTAGCTTGCTCCGCTCACCAGCTCCAATGTGCACATAGGCCGTGCACCCAAATACCCATAGATGGCCCAGCCCAACTGTCCTCCCAGACCACACCTCCTCTGGAAGCCTGCCATCCAACCTGATGTGAGGTGACCGATTGACCAAGTAACCCGCTGCGTCAACTGTGTCAACCCAGAACGCCTTTGGAAGCCCTGCCTGCAGCCTCATGCATCGTGCCTTTTCCAGAAGTGTTTTGTTCATCCTCTCGGCACCCCATTCTGCTGTGGAGTCTCCTTAACTGAGAAGTATCTCCTGATCCCACACTCCTTACAGTAGTCCTGGAACTCTCTGCTGGTGTACTCTCCGCCATTGTCTGACCTCAGACACTTCACGCTCCTCTCCTGCTCCTTCTCCACCTCAGCTCTCCAGATCTTGAACTTGGTGAAGACCTCTGACTTCTCTCTCATGAAGTAAATCCAGAGTTTTCTTGAGAAATCATCAATCAGGGTCATGAAGTATCTGGCCCCATTCCTAGCTGAAACTGGGGCTGGTCCCTACACATCCGTGTGTACTAACTCCAAAGGGGCTGCACTGCGGGTTGTACTGATGTTGAACTGAACTCTCCTCTGCTTTCTCATCTGACAAGGCTCGCAGATCTCTCCTGTAGCACCATCCTCCAGATCAGAGATGAGTCCTCTCCTACTCAACTCCCTCAGCCCCTTGTCACCCATGTGGCCTAGGCGGTAGTGTCACATCCTGTAAGCCCCCTGCTGGTCCTGTGCTGCAGCTGCTGCATCAGACTCTCCGATCACCACAGATCTCTCCATGCGATAGAGGTTATTGTCCAACCTCCTTCCTCTCATCACCACCATAGCTCCATTGGAGATGTTCAGTACTCCACTTCTAGCCCTACTGCTGAAGCTGTATCCACTGTGCTCCAAATAGCCTAGTGACACCAGATTCTTTTCCAGCTTCGGGACGTGCTTTACATTTGTCAATATCCTTACAATCCCATCAAACATCCTCACTCTAACTGTCCCTATCCCAGCCACCTTGCAAGGATGATTGTCGCCTAGAGTCACTGATCCCTCATCTGTCTTGGTGTATATCGCAAACCAAGACCTGTGTGGTGTGTAGTGATGTGAGCATGCAGAGTCTAGTGTCCACTCCTCTGTGTAATGCCTGTGACCATCTGATACCACAAGTAGATCATCCTCCACTTGCTGCCCAGCAACTGCACTCACTGATTCTGAGCCACTTCTTTCTCCCTTCTTGCTCTTCCATAGTGGACATTCTCGCTTAAAGTGTCCGAACTCGTTGCACTTGAAGCATTTCATCTCTTTCTTTCCCTTCCTGGACTTGGACCGCCCCCTAGACTTGCTTCTGCCTCTGCCTCTACCTGTCCTCTCCCCTACTACCAAACCCTCCTGGGGAGCCCGATCTCTGGTCAACTTTTTTCTTTGCTCATTAGACCTCAGCACCGAGATCATGTCCTCATATTCCAGAGTCTCCTTGCCGTAGAGCAGTGTAGTCACCAAAGAATCATATGATCCTAGCAGCGAACACAAAAGCAACAGGGACTTGTTCTCCTCATCCAGCTTCACCCCGATATTCATCAACTCCGTGCATAATTGGTTGAACCTCTGAATGTGGCCAATCACATCAGATCCCTCCTGCATTCGAAGACTGTACAACCTCTTCTTCAGCATTAGCTTGTTGCACATATTCTTCTCCGTATACATGGTGTGCAACTTCGACCAAAGGCCCTTCGGGGTCTTTTTTTTCAGCACCGAATACAACGCCGCATCCGCCAAACATCCTCTGATCACCGAGCATGCTTTCTTCTCCAACGATGCCCACTGTCTATCTATCATTCCCTCAGGCTTCTCATCCAAAGCCTGATCCAAATCTGCTTGCACCAGAAGATCCTCCACCCGGATTTTTCACATGAAAAAATTTTTCTTGCCATCAAACTTCTCAAGATCGACTTTCATATTGCTGCCCATGACTGGATCTAATCCAAACAAGCAATATAAAATCAAGAAGTGTAAAATATACCTTGATGGTACCTTGCTAAAAATTTTCAGCACTTGGGATCTTCAACTTCTCATGCTTGGAACAGCTTCCTCACCACTGTGGCTCTAATACCAACTATTGGAGCATGATCCCGACTCCTCCCATGGACCTTGGGTGCAGCAAAACTAGCAACGAACAAATCTGGAGACTTCTGGACTCGATCAAAGGCCCTTGACGAAATCAGTCTGGTTGCTATCTTCTTCGTCAGCCTTTCGTTCCAGATGAAGAACGCCTCTAAGATCATCTCTAAAAAATTCAAGATCTGGTACCCAACCAGATTAGGGCTGGATCGAGGTCTTTCAATTTGTAGATCTTGAATCGGGGTATTCTAGATAGGGAAGAAGGTAGATGGAGACAGACCTTACAGATCTGTCCTGCTGAAGCCTTTCTTGTAGATCTGTTGATGGAGATCTCATCCGTGCCTCAAACGACCTCAGATCAACTCCAGATCTAAGAGAAACTTATACCAACCTCTTCTCAAGATATTTCAGGTCCTGGACCTGATGTTTGGGTGGTTTCAAGAGAGGGAGGAGAGAGAGAGTTGGCGGCACAAAGGGAGAGGGGCTAGCGCCTCCCTTGGTTTTCCTGCCTTTTATGGACCTGGTGGCAAGAAACCCTAGGGTTTCTTGCTCCTGGAGCATGGAGAATAGCTGGAGAGAGAGGGAGAAGAGAGAGAGAGACTTGGGAGAAAGAGTTTTTGTATTCTTTGGCTTAATCAAACCTATACAGTACATGTATATATAAACACAGGGTCAAATGATCCAAACCCAAAACTCCCTTGACCAACTCTATGGGAGATTAGGTTAACCCAAGCCCATGTACACCCATGACTCGACCTAATCTCATCTATCCTGAGCCCAGACTTGACCCATAAAGAGTTGGTCCCTTGAGGCTCACTTAACCTAAACCTCAAGAACCCGAAAGCCCACAGCCTTTCAACCTAGGGCCCAACTAGCCCTAGAGCCTCCATGAAGCCCTCATGAATGATGGACCTTGGCCTTAGCCTTGGTCCCCTGGGTCTTGGGCACACCACCTGGATCACAACACATTGAACATGACCAACTCCAGAGCATTCTGCTATCGAGCATGTTTCTGATGAGATATAGGTATAAGTGTCCTTTAGACCTGAGATCACCTCAGTGACTTGCAAGCAACTCACTGTGCTTTGGTACTGGACTAACTGAATTTTTAATTCAATGATGGAAGGCTTTTGGGTACAGTCAAGTACTTGTAAAGTCAGAGTGTGATCGAGATGGGATTGACCACTCCAAGAGTTGGAGAAGAATGAGTCACTGTATTTTAATTTAGCAAAATCTTGACCAAGATAATCCATCAGATGGATTTGATATTTTAAAATATAATGTGGACAACCTGATCAGAGTTGATAATTAAACTCTGAGGTATCCTATGAGTATTTTGGTAAAGAGAATGAATTATATGGAAACTATATCTGTATGGGTTCTAAGAATGTTATTCTACACATTCGACCTATCCGACCGTCGGGTACCATTGCTAGATGGTCACTTCGATTGATATAAAAATTTATTTCTGTGCTATCGATTTAGGTTCGAACCTATGAGGTCACACACATTAGAGTTCATGATCTGATTGGATGATTGATCAATGATTAAGAATCATTCTAGGGTTAAATGATCAATACGATTGACATTTAACCTAGTGCAAGTATTGCAGGAGGATCAATTAGCAATTTAATTGCTAATTAGCTTAATTTGATTAAGTCAATGGACTGAGATTAAGTCTAATTGAATATGATTTAATTAGATTTGGTTTGGACTTGATTGGATCAAGTCCAATTGGTTTATTGGATAAGCCAAGTGCAAGAAAAAACTAGTCCTAGTTCAATTAGGACTTAGGTCAACCTGATTTCTAATTCGATTCAAAAATTAAATCAGATTTAAATCTAATTTAATTTGATTAAATTAAGTTTTTAATTGAATTAAGATCTATTTTAATTGGGTTAATTTGATTTTGATTTGATTTGGTTTGAGAAACCAAATTTGAACAAGTCATAGATTGAACCCTAGTAAGACTAGGATTCCACCTTGCGCCACCTTAGCCCCCCACGCCCACTCTCTCTTATTTTGTGTGAAAAAATCTTCTCTCCCAGCCCTTCATGCATGTCCAAAGCTTTTTACTCTTTCTCTCTTACATGAAATATTGTTGTGGACCAAGTCAAAGTAGGAATTAGTTTGGATTTCAAATTCTATGAGATAGAATCTTAGGAAACCAAAACTCTTTCCTTATGGCACTGATTTTACTCAGATTTATTTTGAAATTTTCATGGGTTTTATGGCACATACTGTGCACCCTTTGCTGGTGGTCCATGGTAGAAAAAGAAGGAGGGGGCTTTCAAGAGTTGGGCACCCCTTGTCTAGCCCTGTTTGAATTTTTCTTGACTAGGTATTTGATCTAGACAAGGATTCTTTATATCTCTTGATTTTAAGATGAATTTTTTCTTAAAATTTTTATGAATTATAGAGCATTGAGAGACCTTTGGGGTGTGTGAAAATCAGGAAGAAAGAGTGTTGGGGCATGGAGATATAATAGACACAAAACTAAGTATCTAGGTTAGAGCAAAGAGAAGAAGAAGAGGGTCTTCTTCTAAGGTTATTGAGTTCACCTCTTCTCTTCCTCTATCTGTGAGTTTTCTGAGAGTATCTCACATCTAAACTCCATCTCCTACTTCTCATCTTTGGAAGAGTCCAAATCAAGAAGAAGGAAGCATCTAATCGATCATCGAAGAAAGATCAGCACAGTACTAGCATACTGTGCTGATTTTCTGGATCAGGACTTCTGATCGTGATTCGTGGGCTCATGTGAATGACTCCTAGAGGTCAGACGTGTGTGCGGCTTGCAATATCATCCTCAAGCCCGGATCAGCAAAGTTAGAACATCTAACTTGCAAGGTAATAGATCTGATCTATTATATTTTACATATATTAGATGTAGTATAGAAACATGTTGATATGATTAACATGTAGTTCTTGCTCTTTATATTTTTAATTTTTGATTTAATGTCATGTAATAATCATGTAATAGGATCTTAGATCTAGAGATTCTCTAATTTTATAAAATAAATTTTGATTTATTTTAGTCTTTCGCTGTCTGATCTTGAAAAAGTTTCAAGATCTAATCCTGAAACTCCAATATAAGGAGAAACAATAAGTCTATGACCTCGGATAATAACTAATCTTCTCATCAGATAGAAATCGATATAATAGATGCCGACACCAGCTCATTATAAACCAATGTAGATGTTGGATAAATACCATCATGAGGCTTATGACCTTATACATACTCAATTGACTTCAAATTCATACCGAAGTGGCACACCGATATTCCATTGACCTAAAATCATTGGCCCACTTAACAACAAGGTTGATCCGATGAAATCTTCCATGATACCATACGACCTTCTGTGAATTTTGGAATGTGGATAAAACCATGTATAACATTACAATTAACAATCATGAGTTGTAAGTTAGTGGATAGATTCTTTATCCTAGTGGCCTACCCAGTTAAGGCCTAACAACCTATTAAATTTGAGCCTAACGACCTATTAGATTTAGATATAACAATCTATAGCTCCATCTCTATATAAAGAGGTAGTGAGGGGATCTTACAGTAAGCAAGCAAGAGAAGAACAGTACCTGCATTCTCTCACTCTTCCATCTCTTCCTCTCTTTCTTCATCCCAATTCTCAAGCTCCAGCTAATTTAAGCATTAAACGGTCTCCCATCAGAGCATCTTTGACAAGTATGGACTTTTATTGTAGGTTCTTGAAGAAGGAAGCACTCTCAAGCTAGATCTGAGCTCTATATTAACGGACAACTGATGTCAGTCGGAGACTTGTAGCAACAAGTTCTATTAGAGAAAATAATATGCTTCAACATATTATGATTGGTATTGAGAAAGAGAGAGAAAGAGATAAGTATGGCATATCTCAAGCATGTATGCAATACACATACTTCAAGATAAATAAGACCATGCATGCAATGCATCTCTAGTAGGCAAAACTAAGAAAATATAATTAAAATAAATCAAATCGCATCACAATCCCTATGAGCATTATGGCATCAAAATTTCTATATACCATGCATCTTGGCGTGTAGCTTGAATTTTCGCGTTGTGTGACTTCAAGCTAAGACTTACTATGCTTCTGATGTGCCTTAGTGATGATCTCTGTATTATAAAAGTATAGAAAAATAGGTCTATGGGCAGCAAGACAAGGGTTAAACCCCTTAGATTATAGCTATATCATTATACCAGTCCTATACAAGTAATTGTTCTGGATCCTTGGTTCAATAATCAATGAATCATAATTTAATTAAAACCACCACACATCAATTAAGTAGAATGTATCATAAACCACATACACTATTCCACATGGTTCACACTATGCTTGCTTTAACTTGTATGAAGAGTTTCATACATGCAATACGAAATATGAACCCCCTATTAATGCCAAAATCCCATTAGATGAATATCATGAACAAGGTATCATCGGATCGAGACCCTCCCACTAAATTTGGGGTTTCTTCTAAGTAACTGATCTTATCAACCACCTAGGATATCCTCATGCATGAATAGTGCATCATCAAGAAAATATCTATGATTTGAATTATAAGAAGAGTCCACCAGGGATGGCCGGCCACAGATGGTGCATATGTATTATCTAGGATCTAATTAATGAGAATTATACATTGCTGTTCCCACTATACTTCTAAGAGACACATAATTGTGCTTTGTTTGATGTTCTCGTGACTAATGAACAACATATGGACATAATACATGTTGAACTTATTTACATTTAAATTTATTACTGAATCTAGTCCAATCAGATGTCAAAATAAATTTTTACCATGTAATCAAATGTGTCCAAGACCTAATAATTATTAGCCATTGCTGCTCCTCTTGGACCTAGGGGGTGACATGATGCGGGCATCGTGATGAGGTGGCTATCAGGCTGGAGTGGGGGATGCCGGAGCCGGTCACAGGGTTCCTACAAGGGAAAGTCTGCGGATTGGAGGAACTGGTAGGAGGTTCTCCGATGGGGGATCCTCCAATGATCAAATCAATATCAGAGTTGGAGAGGAGAACGATAGGAGATTGGCAGCAAGAGCTTTAGGTGTGAGAGAGAGTACCAAGTAAGGAAAAAAAAAGCCTCTCCTCCCTGTGTTGATACCGACCCTCCTTTTATGAGGGGAGGCCTATCGGTGTGAGGTTGCCACCCATCAAAGAAGTGGCCACTAGGAGGCTAGAGTAGTGGGTGTTAGCCAGTCTTGATAGGATCAGCTATCCATGAGTGCGAAAAGGCCGTCAATGCTATCGTTCATCAAATCGGGATGTTTCGTGTGCCAAAAATCCTTCAAAGCTTCGACAAGACTTGCTGAGGGTTGGGGCGGAGGCTAAGTAAGATTAGTGATTGTACTAATGATGTGGATCTCACTGAGCCGCTAGCCTTATTTGGGATGATCGGATTCGGATCGAAGCCTATGAGCTGCGAAAGGGGCCTTGCGCCACTACCTAAGCTGCACGATCTAGGTGGCCAAGTTGTGGTGGCACGTGCCCACCACGTCTTTACACATTGGACACATCATTGAACAGATAAAGTATAGCCCAATACTTGCCCCCCACTCCCTAGTTCGAGGCATCCATGCTTGGGAGTAGTTCATTGGTTCGACCTTGGGATGACATGTCGGAGCATACTTCCTTATCGCCCAAGATTTCGTCGATATGTCTGGGGCGATCGAGCTCACCTTCAGACATCATCCGAACTCAAGGGGATGCAGGTAAGTCTGAGAAAACACCACTGATGGGCTTCGAATGGTTGATAGAGTGGTCCCTTGGTAGGTGTTCACGGTCGTTGGGCACTCATGGGTCCAATAATCGGGCGCTTCAAGGTACTTTGGCTGTAGCCCTAAAGGTGATCATGGAGATCATTGCTGCAGAGTCTTTATCAGTGCTGAGTTGGCTTCTTCCGCCTCTGATTATGACAAGGTGGCCTTGGATCTAGTCGAGAATTTTTCAGATAATTTTGAGGTCGTCGGAAGCACTCCTAGGCCTTGACTCATTGGCCTTCGAAGGCCTTCTTTTGCATGTCGCTATTGCTTCGATTGGGTTGTGCTTGATCCGATGACCTTTAGTGGGTGAGCCCAAGCTCCCTTTGGGATGAGCTTGAAAAGCTTCGATGGTAGGTTTTGTCTTAGTTGTAGTTGATCAATAGGTTTGCTCACTAAAAACCTAAGCGTCCGTTCATGGGGCACCTCGAGACCTCATCCACCATTGTGGTATGTGGAATTTTTCAAGGAAGGTTTGTCCCAGGCCAATCACGAATTGCCATTTGGTGGATTAGAGGGAGTCTTGAAGGATTTTGTCGCCTCTTGGTAACGAGAGTGCATATTTAATGATAGCGGCAATCGACATCTCAGAATCAGACATGTGGTGTGACCTGATCGTTGGACGGTTAGGTGCATGCCACTTGAAACTTGTATAAATAGGGTGGTACCGTTTGTGGTGGATGCATCTGTCAGAAAGTTCCAGCCTTTTCTTTGACCACTTGTCATAATAGAACCATCACCATGGTCTGTGAAAGAAGCTGTAAAGAAGACGGTGGTGAAGGAGAGGCCTCCACCAAAAAAAGTAGAGGGTCGTGCCACTTGGGCCACCGTCGGTTCCTGTGAGGGCCCCTAGCAAGGGGTCCTCCACTTTCAGGCAGGTAGCCTATTGGGGGACTTCCATTGAGGCCTTCAAGGAGGTGAGACTCCATTGCATCATAGAGTATAAAGCCTCTGAGGCCTTTAGGGGAGAACTCTTAGATGCCTCTATCACTGGCTTGATCCAGGGATTCGAGGACTGTAAGGCTTGATTGAAGCAGATGGTGCCAAAGTTGGACCTGTGTCACCTCCATCCTGAAAACAATGATGAGGAGGTCGGGGTGTTTTCCTTAGATGAGGATTAGGTCCTCCTCCTCGTTCCTTTTGCTTCTACTATTTTTTCTTATCTTTTTTCCTTCTTGGTTTTGTAAGGTACTTCTTTGGCACCATTTTGTAATCATTAAATGAAATGAAAGAGTTTTTTGTATGTACCTCTCTTATGGACATGTTTTCTCTTATGATTGTGGTTTCTTCTGGAGCTTTTGGTGCAGTGAGACTTTAAAGTTATGGGGTAGCCACCTACGGGAGATGCCTGATTCCATTATCAGAGGTGCCTGTAGATTAGCTAGGTCCCTCTAAAAAATCTTAACTTGCCCTTAGGTTGTTGCCGGGAGCCTCCATTAATGGGGGGTTCCATTTTGACTCCGGACAGCCTCCTATTTTTTAGTGCCATGTCGACTCATGTTTTGAATTTCTGATGCTTTGATTGATGTGTCTCAAAGAGTTTGGTTAGCTGATCCATTTGTTGATGTTCGATACTGGAATAGAATACTATTCACATTGTTCGAAATAGCATCGAGCACATTCTGTTCGCTCTCTTGGGGGGGAGATCCATGCTAGGATTGGGTCTTCTCCTAAAAACTGAGCATCAGCGAGCTGTGCTTTTCAGACATTTGATGCTGGATGCATATTTGTAGATGGTGATGCAATGAAAAGGACATGCGATATCTCAATCTTTGACGGCACGACTGTCGAGTCCACTTCTCCAATGAAGCATGTCCCGTGTTAATGGGGTTGTTGGAGATATCAGTGGGTGGTTCTTCTATAAATAGAGCCTCTCACTGATTGTAGCCAAAATCGTCTAACTTTGCTTTTGAAATGTCACCTTTTCAATCATCAAAGTGCCATCGTTGTTCATTCACGCTGAGCCTAGTCCTCTTGTGTCTCTGCATTTATCTCAAGGTTTGCCTCAAAGGAGAATGTTGGAGGGGAGAGCGTTGGGCAATGTTTTGCTTTGGCTTGGGAGGTGTTGAAAATTTTTATGAAAATACAGTGATGGCTGTCGGAGATGCTCTCGATGTCATTCCCTAGGAGGGCTCTAGCCTCTCTTCAAGGGGACTCTAGAGTGGTCCGTGGCTTTTTCCTTCACCGCTACCTACATCAGCCCATGGCGGATGCCGTTGGGATTGGCTTAGGATGCCATTCCTCGAGAGGTTCCTGGTCTACTCCTGGAGCTACCTGGCCCTCTTTAGTGGCTGCATTATCTTTCATCCCTCCAGGGAAGTGCATCGTGAAGGCGAGCGTGCTGCGATTAGCCGTGAGACCAACATCGTCAAGTCTTGCAATTTTTGTGGTGCCAACTTGGTGGGGAGCTTCGATAGTGGCAGGACTCGTTCCTCTCCTTCCTTTATCATAATGAACTTCATCTGTTCAAAGTCATCTTGTAATGAGATCTTCTTTCTTTAATGAGACGTATATTCCGTTGCTTATATCTTTCGCAACCATCCAATGTCATTAAGAAACTTCGATCTGGGGTAACATCCAAATTTGCTTGAAGCCACTTCAGACCATTGGGAAATCATGCGAGGCTTCTCATGGTCTTCGGTCTTGCCCCAATGATGGAGAATAGGATCCAATATGGTCAGCTACCATTTGAAGTCATCAGTGCATAGGCTCTAAGTCTGGTTATCCCTTTTAAGCATCTGGTGTTCTCCTGATCATGATTCTCATAGTGTGCTTAGGCATCTAAGTCAGTTTGGGGATAGTTTTTTTTAGTCGGGACTCACCAGCTTTGGCACGGGCATTGCGGAGGCCTGACGCTTGTAGCCTGTGCGATGTTGCCCAATCCTGATTTCTAGCTCCAATGACTTAAGATCATCATTTGGCTTTGACCCATTTGTTTATGCAGTTTGTCGCCGGGGTGATCTGGAGGATTCTTCACCCTCCTATGTTTGGGGGGGATCTTCTCCTCCTTCACTAGGAGCTCCGCAATCATCATCACAGGGCTCTCTTTTTCGCTGTTCTTCCCCCCTTCCCCTTCCTGGTGATCTTGTTTTCCCTCCCTCGGCCAGAGCGTGCCTTTGAGCTTGAGTTAAGAGATCAGCTTGACCTTCCAAAGGTTTCCATTGGGGGAGGAAACTAGATGCTCGTATCTGAGCCTTCGTCACCCCATTGTTATAGTGATATACTCATTAAGATGTGAGACCTCAGACGTGGCAGCATTAAGATGCACCACATGGTCGATCGATGGCTCGTCTTCTCTTTATCATGTGGAGAAAGGGCCATCGTCGATCTTTGGCTGCTGTAGTAGATCGTCAAAGTGCATTGTAGTTATGGTCATGCCTGGACTTTGTATATATCTAGGGTGCCAATCGGGTGCGATCGGTGACTTGCTCCATCCTATCTTTTCGATGTATCCCAAGAGTTTTGGGAGGTCTCTTCTGGAAAACTATTTCATGGATTCCTAAGGATGTCGTGCTTTTATTGCCGCGTGCCTTGAAAATGAAGGCTGGCTCTGCAAAGGCACAGGATCTGGATTCTTGGTTGACGATCGAGGCAGTCTCCATAACTACTCCTTGGCCGACACTTGTTGTCGGCCAACAGGGGTTGTTGAGAGGTGTTAGACTTTGGGCCTCTTTATAGAAGGGACCTACCATTGCCCTAGGGTGAAATCCATTTGTAGCCCTTCATGGCACGGTGGAGTGATTCCTCTTGCCATTGGCGAGCAGCAGACATTTCTTCTATAGGTGGGGAAGTCCATCATCTTGGTCGAGACCACTCGTTCCTCCAGTTGGATTGTCACCGATCGTTTAGGGGAAGCACATTGTGAAGGATTATCGATAGTTCAAAGCATACATTTTTAAAATTTTACATAGCAGAAGATAGTAGATTAAATATTTTAATCTCCTATACATATTTTAGATTAGATCTAAACTACCTATTAAAAATCTATGACATAAAATTTACATACAAAATAATCTAATATAAAAAAAAAACTGCATCGATCACATCGATGCCCTAGATCAGATCTAACCGTTAGATCTAATCGGGTGAGTTTAGAACTCGTTATCTTTGCATGAGTCGATGATCGCACTGCTAATACGTATGATACGAGATTCTTTCTGATACCGAGCAACTGCACAGATCATCCGATCTTTACAGATTATCCACTCAAAGTTCTGATCAGATCATCCTTTTCAGGACTGCTAGCTCATGTCGAATGCGCTGGATGGCTGATTTAAGTTCATTCCTTTAGATCATCCAAACTCTTTTGAATCAGGAGATGGAGCTACACAAGGAAGTGGTGGTGTGGGAGATTAGAACAAGGCCCTCTTGTATTTCTTCTTACACAAAGACCTAGAGTCGAAACCCTAGAACCCACCTTAGACCTCATGCCGAAGAGGAAGGTCTCTTCCCCTATTTCTCATGCACAAAAGCCCACCCCCTCTCTGTTTCATGCCCCCTCTCTCTCAAAAGAGATTTTCCATGATAAAAACTAGTCCTTTGTCGCACAAAATGAGAAGGTTTTAAGGTAAGATGTGGAGATGGGATAGGATAAGGATAAAAGGTTCAAACTAGTTCGAATTCAAACTATTTTGAATTCGAACCAAAACCACTTCATCCTTATCCAAGTGGGGCACCAGAAGAGCTAAGGTGTGAGACATTTCTCACATCATTCTCTTCTCAATTTGTCGCACAAAACTTCAGCTTCTCAAGGGTGGCATCCAAAGGAAGTTAGGATAAGGATGGAGGTTTGATTCAATATCAAAAATCTTTCAAACTTGAATTCAAAATCCAAATTTTATCCTATCCATTTGGACGAGGAGGAGGGACAAGAAAGCTTCTATGGGCATGAGAGAACATGATGTTAAATCAGATTTAATGTGAAGAAAGGTTGCGTGAACAAGGGGTGGTGTTAGGGAGAAGTCCAACTAAATTGGACTCTTAGGTTCTATCATATTTGGTTCCAAACCAAATCTTATTTGATCCGACCCAATTAAATAAATGAAACCCAATCCAATTAGATTTTTATATTCTTAATCAAATTCTAATCTAAGTAGAAATTGATTGAACCAAAATTCTGATCAAATCAGAAACTAATCTTCCTTAGCGATTAGGCTATCTCATAACTTAATCGGATCAAACCTAATTGAATCTAATTCAATTGGACTTGATCCAAACCTCGATGCTCAATCGAATTGAGCTAATTAGCAATCAATCGCTAATCAATTCTTCTATAATTTACCAACTATTAGCAAATTAATTTATTACAACTTTTGTACAAGATTAATCATCAATTGAATTGACGATTATACTCTAGAATAATTTTCAATCATCGATCACCCACATGATCAGTCAGAGATTTTTTTTGAGTATGACCCCATAGGTTTGAATCTAAGTTGATAGCACAGGAACAATCTTTCTATACCAATCAAAGTGACCATCTAGTAATAGTACCCGACGTCTGGATAGGTCGAAAGATTGTAAAGCAGCATTCAAGACCTATTGGCATATGGTTACCCTATAATTCATCCTTTTGATCCAAAGGCTCAAGGTGATCTAAAGTTTAACTATCAATCCTGAAAAGATCATCTATATTATATTTTAACTTTTCAAATCCATCACATAGATTATCTCAACTGAGATTTTGCTGAATTGAAACACACTGATGCATTAACTTCTACTTATTCAGAGGGGTCAATTCCATCTTGACTCACAAACTGACTTTACAAGTACTTGACTGTGCCCAAAAATCTTTCATCACTAAATTAGAAATTCAGGTAGTTCGGCATCAAAGTATAGTGAGTTGCTTGTAAGTCACTGTGGTGATTCAAGTCGGAGGGATACTTATACCCATATTCTTTGTGAGCTACTCTTGATAGCAGAGTACTCAGCAGTTGGTCACGTTTAGTGAGATATACCCCTATATCTCACTTGCATGTCATGCCAGTGTCTCCACACTCTTTGGTTAAGAGGATAACTAACCCACATGACATACAATGATCTACACTTGATATAGCTATCATTCTAATAATGACATATTATTTGATCATAAATTAGGATTTAAGGACTAAATGATATATCCTCCTATATTAATTCAAATAGTCCTAAGCACTTCATCAAAAAATAAGAATTCAAATAAGATATACATAGAGTGATGAGAAAATTAAATAATATTTATTATTTTAATAATTCATATATAATTATAATAACTAGCTCAACCATCAACAGACTGACGATTGATTTTGGGACATAATTTTCAACAACTCCCACTTAGACTAAAATCAATCGATATAGTATCGTATACCTATCTTCGATTTATAATCTTCAAACTCCTTGACACTGAGGTCTTTAGTAAATAGATTGGTTAGGTTCTCCTTTCCGTCGATCTTCTAAAGTTTAACATCATCTCGATCCATGATCTCTCAGATCAGATGATAGCGGCACAGAATATGCTTGATCCGTTGATGTGACTTTGATTCTTTTGCTTGAGCAATGGTGCCAGTACTGTCGTAGTACAACAAGACTGGGCCATCGAGGGAAGGTGCCACTCTGAGCTCGTCGATGAACTTCTGTAACCACATAGCTTCCTTCGTATCATCGGATGTCGTGATATATTCCACCTCGCAAGTAGAGTTGGCCATGGTATACTACTTGAAGCTCTTCCAGTAGACTACTCTACTATTCAGGGTATAAATGTATCCCAATACACTCTTACTGTCATCATGATCTGACTAAAAATTAGAGTATGTAAATTTCATAAGTTTTAAGTCAGATTCTACATAGATAAGCCACTGGTCCTTAGTATTTCTCAAATACTTAAGAATAGTCTTTACAACCTTCTAGTGGTTCTCACCTGGATCGGACTGGTATCTGCTCACTATCTCTAGTGAGTATGCCACATCTGATCTCGTACATATCA
This sequence comes from Elaeis guineensis, assembly GCF_000442705.2. Taxonomy (NCBI): domain Eukaryota; kingdom Viridiplantae; phylum Streptophyta; class Magnoliopsida; order Arecales; family Arecaceae; genus Elaeis; species Elaeis guineensis. The sequence goes on from NC_026001.2 coordinate 26,024,855, forward strand.
TTATGTACATAATAGATCCCACTGCTGAAGCATATAAAATTCTATTCATAAGCTCTCTCTTTTAAGGAGTTATCGGATAATCACTCTTCGAGAGAAAATTTTTTTGATCTATCGGAAGATAGTTTTTCTTGAAATTCTCCATGCTGAACCATTTCAGCATAGTATTAATATACGTGGATTGGGATAATCTAAACAACCTCTTAGATCTATCTCTATAGATCTTCATCCCAAGGATGTATGATACTTCTCCCAAATCCTTCATGGAGAACTATGATGGCAGTCAAACTTTTATTTTCTGTAATGCAAGGATGTAATTCCTTATTAAGAGAATATCATCCATATACAAAATAAAAAATATATTATAGAATTATTAATCCACTTGTATATGTAGGGTTCTTTTCTATTCTTAATGAAGCCATACGTTCTGATTACTTTATCAAAATGTATGTTCCAACTTTGAGATGCTTGCTTAAGCCCATAAATGGACTTTTGAAGCTTGCACACCTTAGACTCATCTGTGGATATAAAATCTTCAGGTTATATCATATACATCTCTTCTTTCAACTCTCTATTTAGAAAGACTATTTTTACATCTATTTATCAGATTTCATAGTCCAGATGTACTGCTATCGCAAGTATGATCTAAATAAACTTGAGCATTACTATAGAAAAAAATATCTCATCATAGTCAATACCATAATGCTAACGGTAAACCTTGACAACCAGACAGACTTTATAGATCTTCACCTTTTCATCTGCACCTCTCTTTGTTTTGAAGATCCACTTACACCCTATGAGTTTTATCTCTTCAAGTTGGTCAACCAATGTCCATACATCATTGACCTTTATGAACTTCATTTTGAATTTTATGGCTTCTAACCACTTATCATAATTAGACCTCTATATTGCATCCATGTAGGTGATCAGATCCTCATTGTTTTCATCAAATTCAACAAGATCATCATCTTGGACCAAAAAATCGTAGAATCTGTCCGGCTGATGTGGTACTCTATCGGATCTCCTCAAAGATGTCTCTACAACAGGTTTCGAATTTGATCTAATCAAATTCGATTCTATGATTTTACTAGATTGTGTCGGTTCTTCTACTGATCGAACTTTATCATGTTCAATCATAGAGGTTTTAGTTCCTTCCCTAAGGAACTCTTTTTTCAAAAAGACTACCTTATTGCTAATGAACATTTTTTGTTCATCAGCAAGATAGATGTAATATTCCTTAGTCTCTTTTGGGTATCCTATAAATAGATATTTATCAGACTTAGGTCCAAGCTTATTAGTTTTTAAACATTTGACATAAGCTAACACCCCCAAACCATAAGATGAGAGAGTACTGGCTTACACCCTATCCATATCTCATGTGGTATTTTACTTACGAACTTACTCGAAACTTTATTGAGAATATTACAAGCCGACTCGAGTGCATATCCCCAAAAAGAGATCGGTAGACTTGCAAAGCCCATTATGGATCGAACCATGTCTAACAAAGATCGATTCTTTCTTTCCGATACACCATTATGCTGTGGTATTCCAAGAGGGATTCACTGTAAGAGAATCCCATTCTTTTCTAAGTATGTCAGAAACTCACTAGAGAGGTATCCACCTCTTCAGTCGGATCGAAGAGTTTTAATTTTTTTTTAGTTTATTTTTTTACTTCATTATAGAATCGTTTGAATATTTCAAACGATTCAGACTTATGTGTTATTAAATAGACGTATCCATACCTCGATAAATTATCTGTAAATATAATAAAATAATAATATTCACTTCTGGCACTCGTGTTCATGAGTCCACATACATCAGCATATATCAGACCTAGAACTTTACTGGCTCGCTCACTTTTTTCAATAAAAGATGACTTGGTCATTTTTTCAAGAAGATAGAACTCATAGGTTAGAAGTAATTCATAATCACTAACTTTGAAGATTTTCTTTTGAGTCAACCTATTTATTCTGTTCTTGTTAACATGACCTAACCTACTGTGCCAAAGATAGATATCGATGACATCATCAATTCTAGAACATTTGCCAGACGTGCACATTACACTAATAGGTTGTGATAATATATAAATTTCATTGTTCGGTTGTTTATTTATCACATTAATACCATTCATAATGATATTAAAAATATTTCTTTTTATTGAAATCTCATAATCATACATGGTCAAAAGGTCTACAGAAATAATATTCAATAAAAATGAAGGACAAAAGTGACATTCACTAAGAACAATTATATTGGACTTGAATACAAACTTAATAATCTCTAACGTCAGAACTGAAACTGATCTTCCATCTTCAACATTAAAGAATCTTTCATCTTCTTCAAATCTCCTACTGACCTGCAGACTCTGTAATAAATTATAAATATTAAAAAGACTTTCGATATCTAATACCCAGATAGTAGAGCCATAAATTGAGAAATTATAAGATATTATTATATAATTATCTTGTCTAGCAATAGCTTGCTTTTTTCTCGGCCTGTTTGAATCTAAGGAGGTAATATTTTGAGGATAGTTTCTTTTTCAGTACGCCCTGCTTCTTGCAGTAGAAGTATTCCACCTGACTCTAATCGGATTTGGATTTCTTGGTCTGATTGGGCTTGGGTGCCCCAGCACTTTGCACCTTCTTATTTTTCTTTCCTTTCTTAAAAGGTCGACGTCCAGAAGAAGACCCTCCCACTACATTCATCGACTCTTTATGGAGCTGGTGATTCTTTTCAAAGTTTTGCAGCAAACCCAGCAGACCATGATAGTTGATTGTAGGCTTTGTCATTCGATAATGAGTAAGGAAGGAGAGGTAGGATTTAGATAAAGAGTTTAAAATGGCATCCTTCTCCAGCTGCTTATGCAAGAAAAAGTCGAGTTTACTCAGACACTCAATCATCTCGATCATATACAGTACATGATCAGTGACTGATATCCCTTCCCTCATTTGAGCATTGAAGATGGCACAACTTATTTTGTGCCTCTCAATATCGTCGGGTGTTCTAAAGGACTCGTTTAATATTTGCTACATGTCCTGTGGTCAAGCATTCTCGAATCTATGACTGAACTCATCATTCATTACCGTCGGCATAATACAACAATCGTAGTTTAGCTATTAAGCCACTTCTGATAAGTATCTCGGACCATACTGCGGGCATTTGGAGCTGTGGCTCCTCAGATGCCAAATCTGTTAGTACGTAAAAGATTCATTCATGCTCTAGAACTATTTTTAGTTTTTGATACCAATTATCAAAATTTAATCTCATTAATTTATCACTATCTAATAGTGATTGGAGCGACAAGGTGGTGGCCATGACTGCAAAGAAAAAATCAAAATTTAATTAGTATATGAATTGATTAAATCTAAAGATATGGACTTTAGTCTAAAGATTCTCTCACTATTTCATTCGAATTGGTAGCCTCTACCTTCAATTCAAAGAATTATACTAATTCTTTAGTGGATACCAGAATCCTCACATACTGCACTTGGGCTCGAGTGTGGCTCGACCAACTCCTGTGCACCCATGGATAGGTTTTTAACCAATTATTTCATCAAATAATTTTCAACAATTAATTTTGCCTCAGACACCTCTTCAGCAGGCGTGTAGTACCTTCATTGAAAGTTTTGACTAGGTCTAACTATTAACATGTCGAAATTTATTGCATCTAATAAATGAGTGATCCAGCTCGAGTGTGGCTTGATCAATCTGACCATTATTAGAAAGACACAATTAAATCAACATATGATAATTTCACCAGCGAGATGAGCACCAGACATATGGCACCTCCAGTGATCATTTAAACTGTTGGATCCATTATCATCTAACTTAATAGGAGATTATGATCTAGTTATCACCATAACTATTTTTTTTTTAAGGATCTAATAAGTTTAGAGGATTTAATTAGATGAAATGAAAGATGAGAAAAGACTTGACTAGTTAATCTTAATCTTTTTACTAATTTTATCAAATCAGATCAAAGAAGACTAGGCATAAACTGATCCAACCAATCAGTCATAAATCCTCTCACTGACTTCACCAAGTCATAAGGAGGACTTTAAATAAGTTGAACTAGAGGTACCTAAATCAGTCATACTGATTTTCTAGTTAGTATGGATCAACTCCAATCATTAAGTGATCTGATCAAAACATGATTCACCATGTTGGTCAGATAAGTGAGATCAGTGGGAGGGATATGTCATTAACTCGCTGTAGACTCAATCTATGTGAGTAGCTTCCAATTAATGACCACTGATCAAAACTGTCATACTTACCTTAGATATCAACTAATTAATCAGTTTCAATTTAATCAACTTATAGACTTGAGTTTGAGCATGAAGCTACGATCAAGGTCTGTCTTAGTCTAATCAAAGACATAGACTCTGACCAACTACAACTATTGAGAATTGATCAAGAAAAAAATTGACCAAATCAGAATTAACTATTATTAGATTTAATTAATTACTAATATAGTCCATTATCAATGATTTCTAATCCTAGATCTAATCCAGTTAAAAGGACTTGACTCGAGCTAACCCATAAACCTATGATTTATGAAATTTATACCTTAAATCTTTGATTCTCAAATCTAGATCATTTAATTCTTAATTAAGTTTTGGACTAACATGAGTTGGGGTTCGGTATTTGAAAATAGTTTTAAATTTTATAAAATACTTTTACAAACTATCATACAATCAAATAAACTTTAATTTTAGATTTAACATACAATATATCAGATCTAAAATAAAAAATTTTAATTTTTTTTTATTATCCATCATCATGAAAAAGATCGTGCAACATTCTAACATGCCATAGGAAAATCCCATCAAATGGGAGGAAAGGGCCATAAAATCCTATTTTCTCCTATGACCGGATGGCTATGGAGATCTATCTAATTTGATTACTACACTATTCAGATTTTAGATTAATTATTTAGATATATTTTAAATAATTAAAATCATATTAAAATTAGATTATATATAAAATATTCATGTCAAGAGCAACGAAGTTCTGATACCATTTGAAAGATTACCGACAGTTCAAAGTATGTATTTTTAAAATTTTATACAGTAAAAAATAGTAGATTAAATATTTTAATTTTTTATATATATTTTAGATCAGATCTAAACTACCTATTAAGGATCTATGATATAAAATTTATATATAAAAATATCTGATATAAAGAAAAAACTGCATCGATTATATCGATGCCTTAAATCAGATTTAACTGTTAGATCTAATTGGATGAGTTCAAAACTCATTATCTTTGCATGAGTTAATGATCATCACTACTGATAGATATGTTATGAGATTCTTTCTGATGTCGAGCAGCCGCATAGATCGTCCGGCCTCTACAGATTATCCACTCGAAGTCCTAATCGAATCGTCTTTTTCGAAAGTACTAGCTCTCATCGAAGGTGCTAGATAGCTGATTTAAGCTCCTTCCTTTGGATCACCCAGACTCTTTCGGATCAAAAGATGGAGCTACATGAGGAGGTGATGGTGTGGGAGAATAGAACAAGATCCTCATGTATTTCTTCTCATACAAAAACCTAGAGCCGAAACCCTAAAACCCACCCTAGAACTCACCCTAAAACCTAGAGCCTCCTCTCTCTTAGAAGAGATTTTTCATGGTAAAAACTAGTCTTTTGTCGCACAAAATGAGAAGGTTTTTAAGATAAGGCATGGAGATGGGATAGGATAAGGATAAAGATAAGAGGTTCAAACTAGTTTGAATTCAAACTATTTTGTATTCAAACCAAAACCACTTCATCCTTATCCAAGTGGGGCATAAAAAGAGTGGAGGCATGAGACATTTCTCACACCATTCCCTTCTTAATTTGTCACACAAAAATCTAGCTTCTCAAGGGTGGCTTCCAAAGGAAATTTTGATTCAAAATCAAAAACCTTTCAAACTTGAATTCAAAATCTAAGTTTTATCCTATCCATTTGGACCATTTAGATGAGGAGGAGAGGCAAGAAAGCTTCTGTGGGCATGAGAGAACATCACGTTAAATCAGATTTAATGTGAAGAAAGGTTGCATGAACAAGGGGTGGCATTAGGGAGAAGTCCAACTAAATTGGACTCTTAGGTTCTATCATATTTAGTTCCAAACCAAATCTTATTTGATTAGATCTAATTAAATAAATAAAATCTAATCCAATGAGGCTTTTATATTCTTAATCAAATTTTAATCCAATTAAAAATTGGTTGAGTCAAAATTTTAATCAAATTAGGAACTAATCTTCTCTGACGGTTAGGCTATCTTATAACCTAATCGGATCAAACCTAATTGAATCTAATTCAATTGGACTTGATCCAAACCTCGATGCTCAATTGAATTGAGCTGATTAGCAATCTAATCACTAATCAATTCTCTTATAATTTATCAACTATTAATAAATTAATTTATTATAACTTTTGCACAAGGTTAATGATCAATCGAATTGATGATTATATCCTAGAATGATTCTCAATCATCGATCAGCCCCAGATTAGTCAGAGACTTCTTTTGAGTGTGATCCTATAGGTTCGAATCTAAGCTGGTAGCATAGAAATAATCTTCCTATACCAATCAAAGTGACTATCTAGCAATGGTACTCGACGCCCGGATAAGTCAAAAAATTGCAAAACAACATTCAAGAACCTATTGGCATATCATTATTATATAATTCATCTCTTTGACCTAAATACTCAAGGTGACCTAAGATTTAACTATCAACCTTGAAAAGATCATCCACATTATATTTCAACTTTTTAAATCCATCACATGGATTATTCCAATCAAGATTTTACTGAATTGAAACACACTGATGCATTAACTCCTACTTATTTGGAGGGATCAATTCTATCTTGACTTATACGCCGACTTCGCAAGTACTTGACTATGTCTAAAAATCTTTCATCACTAAATTAGAAATTCAAGTAGTCTAGCACCAAAGCACAGTGAGTTACTTGCAAGTCACAGTGGTGATCTAAAGTTGGAGAGATATTTATACCCATATCCTTCGTGAGCTACTCTTAATAGTAGAGTGCTCAGCAGTTAGCCACATTCAGTGAGATGTATCCCTACGTTTTACTTGCATGCCATGTCAGTATCTCCACACTCCAGATTAAGAGAACAACCAACCTATATGGCATACAATGACCTACACTTGATATGCTATCATTCAAATAATAGCATATCATTTGACTGTGATTAGGGTTTAAGGACTAAACGATATATCTTCCTATATCGATTCAAATAGTCCTAAGAACTTCATCACAAAACAGGAGTTCAAATAATATGTACACAAAATGATGAGAAAATCAAACAATATTTATTATTTTAACAATACATATATAATTATAATAATTAGCTCAACCATCAACAGACTGATGATTGCTTTGGGACACAATTCCCAACACATTGCTACACAGGCCTTGGCTTAGCATGGGAGGTATTGAAAATTGCCATCTCACTGTTAGAGAGCTCAGGCCTGCAGCCTTGGGGGATTTCTTCGGCATAGCGCCTGGAGGGGGTCTTTGACCTTTCTAGGGGGCACCTTCTTCCTCCTTACTAAGATGGCTTCAATGATAGTCTCTGGTGGGGCATCCACGAAGTAGTGCTTTCGAAAAGGATGGCCACCTAACTGTTGATACGTCTTTTGAGGAGACTGCAACCTTCGTCAGTGGGAGGATCTTCGTGCGGGGACCTTGGGTGACCTTTTTGGTGCGACTCAGACTAATCAGTATGGCTCGTCGGCCAAGTAGTCAGCATTGCTCCTCTTTGTGATTTGATTGATTTTCTTTTGCCATCATTTTTGTAATAGAAGCTTGGCTTGCAAGGAATAAAATCTCCCCATTTATTTCTTTCATTCCATTGCGCACCTTCTTTTTGACTTCTACACCATCGCTGACTTTGTGCTACATCCAGTGCCTAGGAGGTTTCCAACCCATTCATTCATGGGCGGCTTGCTCATATGTAGACCTAGGATGACATCATTTCATTTCGATAATGCACTTTGCTGACTCACCCACTAATAAGCACACCAGGTGAGGTCAATGGCGATCCCTATTGTTGATGATGCTCTCGCTCCCCTTGCCCTGGGACAGCGGCATCAGATCGATATCAGAGATGATCTTTACGATCGATAATGCTCTCGCTCTACTTGCCCTGCGACAAGGAGCGGCATCAGACTAATGTCGAAGATGATCTTCGCGGTTGATGATACTCTCGCTCTGCTTGCCCTAGGGTAAGGAGCGGCATCGGACCAATGTTGGAGATGATTTTTGAGGTCGATGATGCTCTCGTGTCATTTGCCCTAAGGCAAAGAGCGGCATCGAACCGATGTCGGAGACGATCTTCGTGGTTGTTGGGTATAAAATACCCACAGTCGGAACCCACGGCGAAACCGCCATCAGCAAGTGCAGCTCCGCCCGGACTCCTACGGGAGCCGGGCTCAACCGCCATCAGCAAGTGCAGCTCCGCCCGAACTCCTACGGGAGCCGGGCTCCACCGCCATCAGCAAGTGCAGCTCCGCCCGGACTCCTACGGGAGCCGGGCTCCACCGCCATCAGCAAGTGCAGCTCCGCCCGGACTCCTACGGGAGCCGGGCTCCACCGCCGACAGCAAGTGCAGCTCCGCCCGGGCTCCTACGGGAGCCGGGCTCCACCGCCATCAGCAAGTGCAGCTCCGCCCGGACTCCTACGGGAGCCGGGCTCCACCGCCGACAGCAAGTGCAGCTCCGCCCGGGCTCCTACGGGAGCCGGGCTCCACCGCCGACAGCAAGTGCAGCTCCGCCCGGGCTCCTACGGGAGCCGGGCTCCACCGCCGACAGCAAGTGCAGCTCCGTCCGGACTCCTACGGGAGCCGGGCTCCACCGCCATCAGCAAGTGCAGCTCCGCCCGGGCTCCTACGGGAGCCGGGCTCCACCGCCGACAGCAAGTGCAGCTCCGCCCGGACTCCTACGGGAGCCGGGCTCCAATGCCATCAGCAAGTGCAGCTCCGCCCGGACTCCTACGGGAGCCGGGCTCCACCGCCGACAGCAAGTGCAGCTCCGCCCGGGCTCCTACAGGAGCCAGGCTCCACCGTCGACAGCAAGTGCAGCTCCGCCCGGGCTCCTACGGGAGCCGGGCTCCACCGCCATCAGCAAGTGCAGCTCCGCCCGGACTCCTACGGGAGCCGGGCTCCACCGCCATCAGCAAGTGCAGCTCCGCCCGGACTCCTACGGGAGCCGGGCTCCACCACCGACAGCAAGTGCAGCTCCGCCCGGGCTCCTACGGGAGCCAGACTCCACCGCCGACAGCAAGTGCAGCTCCGCCCGGGCTCCTACGGGAGCCGGGCTCCACCGCCGACAGTAAGTGCAGCTCCGTCCGGACTCCTACGGGAGCCGGGCTCCACCGCCATCAGCAAGTGCAGCTCCGCCCGGACTCCTACGGGAGCCGGGCTCCACCGCCGACAGCAAGTGCAGCTCCGCCCGGGCTCCTACGGGAGCCGGGCTCCACCGCCGACAGCAAGTGCAGCTCCGTCTGGACTCCTACGGGAGCCGGGCTCCACCGCCATCAGCAAGTGCAGCTCCGCCCGGGTTCCTACGGGAGCCGGGCTCCACCGCCGACAGCAAGTGCAGCTCCGCCCGGACTCCTACGGGAGCCGGGCTCCACCGCCGACAGCAAGTGCAGCTCCGCCCGGGCTCCTACGGGAGCCGGGCTCCACTGCCGACAGCAAGTGCAGCTCCGTCCGGACTCCTACGGGAGCCGGGCTCCACCGCCATCAGCAAGTGCAGCTCCGCCCGGGCTCCTACGGGAGCCGGGCTCCACCGCCATCAGCAAGTGCAGCTCCGCCCGGACTCCTACGGGAGCCGGGCTCCGTTCACGACCCCTACCACCCGGAGGGCCTCATCCGGACCTCAATAGAAACCGGGCTCCGACCGTTATCGAGCTTCAATCGACAGATCCACGCCCCCTGACAGGCCCCCAAAACGGCCACGACCCTACTCCACTTCCTGTGGCGGACTCCGCACAGCTCCACTATCCCCTGGCAGGCCACAGTGATGGCCACGACCCTGCTCCACTTCCTGTGGCGGACTCCGCACAGCTCCACTATCCCCTGGCAGGCCATAGTGACGGCCACGAACCTGCTCCACCTCCTGCGACGGATACCATGCGATTCTCCTGACGACGGACGCTGCTCCACCCCTCATAACAGATTCCACATGGCGGGTCGAGGTGATGCCCATGTATCTGCTCCATTATATTTCGCAATCAATTCCCCTGACCATGGGCGGCCCACTACCAGGCGGTTACAAACGTCGCCATCAGTCCGTTGCCTCCTCCGCCTATAAAAGGGGGGACTCAGATACGTTATTTTTTAAGCTCTTTTGCCTTATCTCAAAACTCTGCTAAACTCTCCGTTCGAGCACTCCATTCTTGTTGAGGCAGAGAACTGACTTGAGCATCGGAGGGTCTTGCCGGAGCAACCCCACCTCCGGTTTAGACTTTCCTTGCAGGTCCCGGCGGCGACCGCGGCTTCCTCAACTCCAGCTTCTCCGGCGCAGGCGGATTTTTGCACCAACAGGATTGGCGCTAGAGGAAGGGGCCTGTGTCTTCACAGCACCCTTGTTCTTGAAGGAGCGCTCAACGGAGCCACCTCCGGCCATCTCTCCGTCATCTACTCCTAATCCTCCCCCGCGAGATCGACACCCGATGCCTCCGCGCAGGGCGTCCACCCGGCGGTCCACGACCTCCGCGGCCAGATCTCAGGCTCCGGCCTCCCCTCCCGTTTCTCAGCCAGCTCCTCCTCCCCCTCCGACGACGGCGGTCGGCGCGGAGCAGTTTGACTTGCTGGCGCAGCAGGTCAAAGGCCTCGTCGAGGCCATACAGGCAATGCAGCAGCAGCCGCCGCAGGCGTCGGCACATCCGGAAGGGGCATCTCTGGAATGCCAGAACCCGGCGGTGGGGCGGGCCACCTGGGCCAGCCGCCCCGTCCTTCCCGGGAAGGCGAATCCAAGGGTGGAGAGCCCTCAATCGGACCACGACTCCACCCCTGGGAGATCCCTGCCCCGTTCTGCCAAAGGACCCTCGAGACTCGAAGTCGAGAGGATTTCCTGGACCGGAGGCTCCAGGAGATGAACCGGCGGATCGAAGAACTCTGCCATGTGCCTCCCGCTTACGGTGAGGATATCTGCACTGACCCTCCCTTCTCCCAAATGATTATGCAGGAATCGATCCCGCCGAATTTCAAGCTTCCTCAGTTCGAAAGCTACGATGGGACGTCAGACCCGGTCGATCATCTGGAGGCCTTTCGAACGATGATGCTGCTCCACGGTGCCCCTGACGCCATCTTGTGCCGGGCTTTCCCGTCTACCTTGAAGGGAGCAGCAAGAAACTGGTACTCAGCTCTGAAGTCGGGTACCGTATTCTCCTTTGATCAAATGAGCCACCAATTCGTGGCCCATTTTGTCAGCAGCCGATGTCCCCGAAAAGGTTCGGAGTCCCTCATCAACATCAAGCAGAGGGAAGGGGAGTCCATACGGGCCTACATCAACCGCTTCAACATCGCGGTGTTGGAAGTCCGGAACTTGGACCAGTCGGTTGCCATGGCCGCCCTGAAAGGTGGCCTTCAGAAGAATGATCTCTTATACTCCCTGGAGAAGAAGTACCCCAGGGATTTCGCTGATCTGCTGGCTCGGGCTGAAGGATACGTCCGAGCGGAAGAGGCCTTCAAATGAAAGATGAAGAGACTGCGAGGGAGCGCCAGGCGGGAAATTCTGGTAAGCTCGCAGTTGAGAAGAGGCCAAAGGAAGCCCGGCCTCGCTCCCGATCCCCTCCTGGGCATAAGCGCGCCCATACTCCCCCCCGGGCACGCAGGCAGAGGAGCTCGGACAACAAGTTTCGGCGGGGTTCCCCGCCAGGGAAGTTCCGCAACTACGCCCCCCTCAACGCCTCGAAGGCCCAGGTACTGATGGAGGTCAGGGAGCTGCTCCCTAGGCCGGAGAGGATGCGCACGCACCCCGGGAAGCGCAATCCCAACAAGTTCTGCCTCTACCACCGCGACCACGGCCACGACACCGAAGAGTGCATCCAGCTCCAGGACGAGATCGAGGAGCTCATCCGACGAGGTCGGCTCGACAGATTCATCCGCCGCCGGCCTGAGGGTAGAGGAGACCGGCCAAGAGCCCTCCCACCGCCCGAACCGCAGAAAAGGGAGGAGCAGCCCGGGGACCGGCCTCCTATCGGGACCATCGACTCCATCGCCGGAGGGCCTCAAGGAGGAGCGGGAGAACTGTAAATGTATTGCTTACTATTTCGTTTTGAATCTACTTTTCTTTCTAGCTAACGCGCTCCTCCTACTTAACGCGGATGTATTATGACTGGATATGACCCCTCCAAAAATAACGGCCATGTCGGGAACAGGAGGAGAACCTCGTCCTGACATGAGCAAAGTCAAAGGCCCGGTTCTTTTAGACCGGATGGGGGGAGAGGCCCTACAACGCCCTAATGTGCCCCCACAGCCCTGTTAGGGACAGGAGGAGAACCTCGTCCTAACTTGAGCAAAGTCGAAGGCCCGGTTCTTTTAGACCGGATGGGGGGAGAGGCCTTACAACGCCCTAATGTGCCCCCACAGCCCTGTTAGGGACAGGAGGAGAACCTCGCCCTAACTTGAGCAAAGTCAAAGGCCTAGTTCTTTTAGACTGGATGGGGGGAGAGGCCTTACAACGCCCTAATGTGCCCCCACAGCCCTGTTAGGGACAGGAGGAGAACCTCGCCCTAACTTGAGCAAAGTCGAAGGCCCGGTTCTTTTAGACCGGATGGGGGGAGAGGCCTTACAACGCCCTAACGTGCCCCCACGGCCCTGACAGGAATAGGAGGAGAACCTCGTCCTGACATGAGCAATGTGGAAGGTCTGGGCTCCAACGGGAGCCGGGTTTCCACGACAAAGAGAGGCTTCGCCCGGACTCCTACGGGAGCCGGGTTCCTACGGCGAAGGAGGCTCCACCCAGACTCCTACGGGAGCCGGGTTCCGCCGCCAAGGAAGGCTCCACCCGGACTCCTACGGGAGCCGGGTTCCGCCGCCAAGGTAAGCTTCACCCGGGCTTCTACAGGAACCGGGTTCCGCTGCCAAAGAAGAGTTCATCCGGACTCCTACGGGAGCCGGGTTTCTACGCCAATGAGGACTTCACCCGGACTCCTACGAGAGTCGGGTTCCTACGACAAGGAAGGCTCCACCCGGACTCCTACGGGAGCCGGGTTCCGCCGCCAAGGTAAGCTTCACCCGGGCTTCTACAGGAACCGGGTTCCGCCGCCAAAGAAGGGTTCATCCGGACTCCTACGGGAGCCGAGTTTCTACGCCAAGGAGGACTTCACCCGGACTCCTACGAGAGCCGGGTTCCTACGACAAGGAAGGCTCCACCCGGACTCCTACGGGAGCCGGGTTCCGCCGCCAAGATAAGCTTCGCCCGGACTCCTACGGGAGCCGGGCTCCGCCGCCAAGAAAGACTTCGCCCGGACTCCTACGGAGCCGGGCTCCACCGCCAAGAAAGACTTCGCCCGGGCTCCTAAGAAAGCCGGCTCCATCCGCTACTTCGCCAGCAAGGGTTAAAAATGTGGCGAGGCTTGGCCACATGACGAGATCGGATGGAAGGGAAGAGCCCCTTCCCACGACGACCTCTAAGCCGAATAGGCCAAACGATGAGAAAGGGTCAACGAACGACAATGTCGGTGCTACGCGCAGACAAGGTAACACGAAGTGCTTTTTCCTCATTTTCGATATATGTACTACAGGGCCAAGACGGCCAGAGAAAGAGGGATAAAACGACAAGAAAAAAAAGGGGGGGGTGACTACAAAAGAACTCTAAGGAGGTCCCGCTCCCTCTAACCTAGGGTGATCACCTCCATCCCCCAACCAGGACTGCCTCAGGCTATCCACTGTTTCCTCTAGTTCTTCCTTCCTTTGCAGCATATCCTGGAGCGCCTGACGAAGTCGCCGGCTCTCGCCTCCGCTTCCCGATGCCACTTCCGCAAAACTTTGAACTCCGCCTCTGCGTCCGCGACGGCCTTCCGCTCAAGCCCAGTTGGATTTTTACTTGTTGCAGCTCGGCTGTCTTCTCTCCAAGGGAGACGGAAATCCCGTCGACAGTGCCTCTCAGGGCTTGGAGCTCTTCGTTATCTTGGGCGTTAGCCAGCTACGCCCTAGTAACCAATTGCCTCTGGAGACAAACGACCTCGTCCGCCGCCCGACGGAATCTCCCTTTGTACTCTTCTACCTGCCGGCGCCAGCTGGCCCGCTGCACATCGTGGCTCACCTCAGCATCTTGAAGCTGCTTCTGGAGGTCGAAAACTTTTTGTGACCATATCTGCTCATCCCGCACCGTGAGCCGGGATGAGTTCCCTTCCAGCTGGCCGATCCTCCTCTTCGCAGCTGACAGTCCACCTTAAGGGCACTGATCCTGGCTTTTGAGCCCAAGTTCGGTCGCTGGCGCTCTTCGTGCATTCTCGAGCTCCTTTGTGAAGTTCGCCTTCCTCCGACTGTAGTCCATGATTGCCTTCACTTGGAGACTCCTGAAGTGGGCGGCCTCAGCGGCGGCCTCGGAATAGCATTTTTTCGACTTGCAGAGCTCGTCCTCCGACTTTTTCAACTTCTTCGTCAGGTGGAGGACCTCCTTTTTGAGCCGTTGGATAGTTGACTTCAGCGGGACCCCCAGGGGCAAGGGGAGTGCTTCGGCGGGGCACTGCCATCGGAAAATGCAAACGTCAAAGACCAGCTCATTACAGAAGAAAGGCAGGAAAGAAGGAGCAGGGGGAAGGAAAGACCATCCACAATAAGAAATTCAATTTTATTGATTAATTTTGAAGACAAGTGGAAAAAAAATATGGCGACAAAAGAAAACCACAAGGTCGGAGGTCTCAGACCTCGGGGGCAGGGGGTGGAGAGCCCGGCGCGGAGGGTGCGACTGCGGCAGCGGCAGATGAAGGGGCGGCCTCATCGTCAGACTCCTCCAAAAAGCCGAGATCAAGGTCGGGATATCTGCTGGCCACCCTCTCTCGGCAGAGCTCGAACCCCTTGGTGAACGCCTCCAGGCCGAACTGGACGTTCAGCTCCCTCATCTCCGCGGAGGTCTTGAACTCCTCCACCGCAAGGGTCCTGGCCTCCGAGACCAGAACCGAAGTTTGCTCGGCCAGATGGGCGACCTCGGCCTCCGCCTTCCTTGCCGACTCCTCCAAGCTTCGCCTCTCCTCCTCCCGGACTCATCTTTCCTCTTCCCGGTCTTGTCTCTCTCTCTCCAGGGCCTCCCGGAGGGCGGCCACCTCGGCCGTCTTCGCTTGAAGATGAGCAACCTCGTCTTGGCAGCGCTCCTCCGCCCGAAGAAGATCCCTTCTCATGCGGCCCGATGCCTCGACATAGGCGAAGAGCTGGTGCTCGATCTGCAGGGACAGATAGAGAATCACAACGAAGACCGAGCAACTGTGCCAGTAAAAATCCGCTTACCTCAAGAAAGGACCCCAAGGTGTCCCAGGCCCGCTGCTCGGGATCGGCACGGTCGATCCTCTCCACGACATCGGACAGAATGCAACCATCGAGCAGCCGACGGATCAGAGCCTTGTCGTTGAAGGGGTTCTCCGATCCCCCCTCGGAGCAGACGGACTCGTCTGCAGCGGCTCGGTGGCTGCTCGACCTGCGGGCCACCGATTTTCTCCTCCTCCCCGCGGCGGGCGCCTCCGCGGGGCGGACCTCCGGAATGGGGACCCCGGTTGGCGGGCTCCTTGAGGGAGCCCGGGGGCCGCTGGCTCGGCATCCGAAGGAATGTCGATTGTCGGGGTCGCCTGGACGGGCGCAGCCAAGCTCGTCTCCTCCACCCTGGCCCTCTTCGCCGAGCCAGAAGTCGTCGCGCCCTTCCTTTTCTGGGCTCTCATGGCCTTGGCGAGCATCTGTGTGGCTTCGGCGTCCATTGCTAAAAAAAAAAAAAAAAAAAAAAAAAAAAAGGAAAAGAAAGAAGAAGGAAAAAGCGGCACCGATCAGTCCAGAGTCAAAAAAAAAAAAAAAAAAGAAGAAGAAAGAAAAAAGAGAAAGAGAAAAGAGGAAAAAGGAGAGAGAAAGAAAGAGAGAGAAGAAGAAGACAAGAAAAGGAAAGATATATACTTGCTGGATCCTGAGGGCTCAGGCCGATGTTGAAAAGAAGCTGCTCCCTCAGTAGGTTTGGAAGGGAAGGAGCGGGGTAACTCAGGAGCTTCTGGGCGGCCTGAAGGTCGTCCTCTCCCAGGCTGGGAGCCCGACGGACGGAATCCCTCAGAGACCCCCAAGGGGGCAGGCCCAGTTCCAGGGTCGGACAGTAAATGAAGAGAAATTTCCCCTTCCAGTTGTGAATCGAAGAAGGGGCGCCCTTCAGCAACCCCTTCTTACCGAACTGAGGGGAGAAGTACCACCAGTCCTTCGCTGAAGGATGGCGTTTGAAGGTGTAGAAATATCTGAACAGGGAGAGGGAAGGCTGGACCTCGGCTATATGACAGAGAGAGAGAAACCCTATCAAAAACCTAAAGGAATTCGGGGTGACAGAGGTGAGAG
>NC_026001.2:26041492-26142614 GCF_000442705.2 Elaeis guineensis
CCTCTTGCCATTGGCGAGCAGCAGAACATTTCTTCTATAGGTGGGGAAAGTCCATCATCTTGGTCGAGACCACTCGTTCCTCCAGTTGGATTGTCACGATCGTTTAGGGGAAGCACATTGTGAAGGATTATCGATAGTTCAAAAGCAACATACATTTTTAAAATTTTACATAGCAGAAGATAGTAGATTAAATATTTTAATCTCCTATACATATTTTAGATTAGATCTAAACTACCTATTAAAAATCTATGACATAAATTTACATACAAAATAATCTAATATAAAAAAAACTGCATCGATCACATCGATGCCCTAGATCAGATCTAACCGTTAGATCTAATCGGGTGAGTTTAGAACTCGTTATCTTTGCATGAGTCGATGATCGCCACTGCTAATACGTATGATACGAGATTCTTT
Source organism: Elaeis guineensis (assembly GCF_000442705.2). Taxonomy (NCBI): domain Eukaryota; kingdom Viridiplantae; phylum Streptophyta; class Magnoliopsida; order Arecales; family Arecaceae; genus Elaeis; species Elaeis guineensis. Next base: position 26,041,910 of record NC_026001.2, read on the forward strand.
CTGATACCGAGCAACTGCACAGATCATCCGATCTTTACAGATTATCCACTCAAAGTTCTGATCAGATCAATCCTTTTCAGGACTGCTAGCTCATGTCGAATGCGCTGGATGGCTGATTTAAGTTCATTCCTTTAGATCATCCAAACTCTTTTGAATCAGGAGATGGAGCTACACAAGGAAGTGGTGGTGTGGGAGATTAGAACAAGGCCTCTTGTATTTCTTCTTACACAAAGACCTAGAGTCGAAACCCTAGAACCCACCTTAGACCTCATGCCCGAAGAGGAAGGTCTCTTCCCCTATTTCTCATGCACAAAAGCCCACCCCCTCTCTGTTTCATGCCCCTCTCTCTCAAAAGAGATTTTCCATGATAAAAACTAGTCCATCATGTCGCACAAAATGAGAAGGTTTTAAGGTAAGATGTGGAGATGGGATAGGATAAGGATAAAAGGTTCAAACTAGTTCGAATTCAAACTATTTTGAATTCGAACCAAAAACCACTTCATCCTTATCCAAGTGGGGCACCAGAAGAGCTAAGGTGTGAGACATTTCTCACATCATTCTCTTCTCATTTGTCGCACAAAACTTCAGCTTCTCAAGGGTGGCGTCCAAAGGAAGTTAGGATAAGGATGGAGGTTTGATTCAATATCAAAAATCTTTCAAACTTGAATTCAAAATCCAAATTTTATCCTATCCATTTGGACGAGGAGGAGGGACAAGAAAGCTTCTATGGGCATGAGAGAACATGATGTTAAATCAGATTAATGTGAAGAAAGGTTGCGTGAACAAGGGGTGGTGTTAGGGAGAAAGTCAACTAAATTGGACTCTTAGGTTCTATCATATTTGGTTCCAAACCAAATCTTATTTGATCCGACCCAATTAAATAAATGAAACCCAATCCAATTAGATTTTTATATTCTTAATCAAATTCTAATCTAGTAGAAATTGATTGAACCAAAATTCTGATCAAATCAGAAACTAAATCTTCCTTAGCGATTAGGCTATCTCATAACTTAATCGGATCAAACCTAATTGAATCTAATTCAATTGGACTTGATCCAAACCTCGATGCTCAATCGAATTGAGCTAATTAGCAATCAATCGCTAATCATTCTTCTATAATTTACCAACTATTAGCAAATTAATTTATTACAACTTTTGTACAAGATTAATCATCAATTGAATTGACGATTATACTCTAGAATAATTTTCAATCATCGATCACCACATCATTGATCAGTTCAGAGATTTTTTTTGAGTATGACCCCATAGGTTTGAATCTAAGTTGATAGCACAGGAACAATCTTCTATACCAATCAAAGTGACCATCTAGTAATAGTACCGACGTCTGGATAGGTCGAAAGATTGTAAAGCAGCATTCAAGACCTATTGGCATATGGTTACCCTATAATTCATCCTTTTGATCCAAAGGCTCAAGGTGATCTAAAGTTTAACTATCAATCCTGAAAAGATCATCTATATTATATTTTAACTTTTCAAATCCATCACATAGATTATCTCAACTGAGATTTTGCTGAATTGAAACACACTGATGCATTAACTTCTACTTATTCAGAGGGGTCAATTCCATCTTGACTCACAAACTGACTTTACAAGTACTTGACTGTGCCCAAAATCTTTCATCACTAAATTAGAAATTCAGGTAGTCCGGCATCAAAGTATAGTGAGTTGCTGTAAGTCACTGTGGTGATTCAAGTCGAGGGATACTTATACCATATTCTTTGTGAGCTACTCTTGATAGCAGAGTACTCAGCAGTTGGTCACGTTTAGTGAGATATACCCCTATATCTCACTTGCATGTCATGCCAGTGTCTCCACACTCTTTGGTTAAGAGGATAACTAACCCACATGACATACAATGATCTACACTTGATATAGCTATCATTCTAATAATGACATATTATTTGATCATAAATTAGGATTTAAGGACTAAATGATATATCCTCCTATATTAATTCAAATAGTCCTAAGCACTTCATCAAAAAATAAGAATTCAAATAAGATATACATAGAGTGATGAGAAATTAAATAATATTTATTATTTTAATAATTCATATATAATTATAATAACTAGCTCAACCATCAACAGACTGACGATTGATTTTGGGACATAATTTTCAACAACTCCCACTTAGACTAAAATCAATCGATATAGTATCGTATACCTATCTTCGATTTATAATCTTCAAACTCCTTGACACTGAGGTCTTTAGTAAATGGATTGGTTAGGTTCTCCTTTCCGTCGATCTTCTAAAGTTTAACATCATCTCGATCCATGATCTCTCAGATCAGATGATAGCGGCACAGAATATGCTTGATCCGTTGATGTGACTTTGATTCTTTTGCTTGAGCAATGGTGCCAGTACTGTCGTAGTACAACAAGACTGGGCCATCGAGGGAAGGTGCCACTCTGAGCTCGTCGATGACTTCTGTAACCACATAGCTTCCTTCGTATCATCGGATGTCGTGATATATTCCACCTCGCAAGTAGAGTTGGCCATGGTATACTGCTTGAAGCTCTTCCAGTAGACTACTCTACTATTCAGGGTATAAATGTATCCCAATACACTCTTACTGTCATCATGATCTGACTAAAAATTAGAGTATGTAAATTTCATAAGTTTTAAGTCAGATTCTACATAGATAAGCCACTGATCCTTAGTATTTCTCAAATACTTAAGAATAGTCTTTACGACCTTCTAGTGGTTCTCACCTGGATCGGACTGGTATCTGCTCACTATCTCTAGTGAGTATGCCACATCTGATCTCGTACATATCATTATGTACATAATAGATCCCACTACTGAAGCATATAAAATTCTATTCATAAGCTCTCTCTTTTAAGGAGTTATCGGATAATCACTCTTCGAGAGAAAATTTTTTTGATCTATCGGAAGATAGTTTTTCTTGAAATTCTCCATGCTGAATCGTTTCAGCATAGTATTAATATACGTGGATTGGGATAATCTAAACAACCTCTTAGATCTATCTCTATAGATCTTCATCCAAGGATGTATGATACTTCTCCCAAATCCTTCATGGAGAACTATGATGGCAGTCAAACTTTTATTTTCTGTAATGCAAGGATGTAATTCCTTATTAAGAGAATATCATCCATATACAAAATAAAAATATATTATAGAATTATTAATCCACTTGTATATGTAGGGTTCTTTTCTATTCTTAATGAAGCCATACGTTCTGATTACTTTATCAAAATGTATGTTCCAACTTTGAGATGCTTGCTTAAGCCCATAAATGGACTTTTGAAGCTTGCACACCTTAGACTCATCTGTGGATATAAAATCTTCAGGTTATATCATATACATCTCTTCTTTCAACTCTCTATTTAGAAAGACTATTTTTACATCTATTTATCAGATTTCATAGTCCAGATGTACTGCTATCGCAAGTATGATCTAAATAAACTTGAGCATTACTATAGAAAAAAATATCTCATCATAGTCAATACCATAATGCTAACGGTAAACCTTGACAACCAGACAGACTTTATAGATCTTCACCTTTTCATCTGCACCTCTCTTTGTTTTGAAGATCCACTTACACCCTATGAGTTTTATCTCTTCAAGTTGGTCAACCAATGTCCATACATCATTGACCTTTATGAACTTCATTTTGAATTTTATGGCTTCTAACCACTTATCAGAATTAGACCTCTATATTGCATCCATGTAGGTGATCAGATCCTCATTGTTTTCATCAAATTCAACAAGATCATCATCTTGGACCAAAAAATCATAGAATCTGTCCGGCTGATGTGGTACTCCATCGGATCTCCTCAAAGATGTCTCTACAACAGGTTTCGAATTTGATCTAATCAAATTCGATTCTATGATTTTACTAGATTGTGTCGGTTCTTCTACTGATCGAACTTTATCATGTTCAATCTTAGAGGTTTTAGTTCCTTCCCTAAGGAACTCTTTTTCAAAAAAGACTACCTTATTGCTAATGAACATTTTTTGTTCATCAGCAAGATAGATGTAATATTCCTTAGTCTCTTTTGGGTATCCTATAAATAGATATTTATCAGACTTAGGTCCAAGCTTGTTAGTTTTTAAACATTTGACATAAGCTAATACCCCCAAACCATAAGATGAGAGAGTACTGGCTTACACCCTATCCATATCTCATGTGGTATTTTACTTACGAACTTACTCGAAACTTTATTGAGAATATTACAAGCCGACTCGAGTGCATATCCCCAAAAAGAGATCGGTAGACTTGCAAAGCCCATTATGGATCGAACCATGTCTAACAAAGATCGATTCTTTCTTTCCGATACACCATTATGCTGTGGTATTCCAAGAGGGATTCACTGTAAGAGAATCCCATTCTTTTCTAAGTATGTCAGAAACTCACTAGAGAGGTATCCACCTCTTCAGTCGGATCGAAGAGTTTTAATTTTTTTTTAGTTTATTTTTTTACTTCATTATAGAATCGTTTGAATATTTCAAACGATTCAGACTTATGTGTTATTAAATAGACGTATCCATACCTCGATAAATTATCTGTAAATATAATAAAATAATAATATTCACTTCTGGCACTCGTGTTCATGAGTCCACATACATCAGCATATATCAGACCTAGAACTTTACTGGCTCGCTCACTTTTTTCAATAAAAGATGACTTGGTCATTTTTCAAGAAGATAGAACTCATAGGTTAGAAGTAATTCATAATCACTAACTTTGAAGATTTTCTTTTGAGTCAACCTATTTATTCTGTTCTTGTTAACATGACCTAACCTACTGTGCCAAAGATAGATATCGATGACATCATCAATTCTAGAACATTTGCCAGACGTGCACATTACACTAATAGGTTGTGATAATATATAAATTTCATTGTTCGGTTGTTTATTTATCACATTAATACCATTCATAATGATATTAAAAATATTTCTTTTATTGAAATCTCATAATCATACATGGTCAAAAGGTCTACAGAAATAATATTCAATAAAAATGAAGGACAAAAGTGACATTCACTAAGAACAATTATATTGGACTTGAATACAAACTTAATAATCTCTAACGTCAGAACTGAAACTGATCTTCCATCTTCAACATTAAAGAATCTTTCATCTTCTTCAAATCTCCTACTGACCTACAGACTCTGTAATAAATTATAAATATTAAAAAGACTTTCGATATCTAATATCCAGATAGTAGAGCCATAAATTGAGAAATTATAAGATATTATTATATAATTATCTTGTCTAGCAATAGCTTGCTTTTTCTCGCCTGTTTGAATCTAAGGAGGTAATATTTGAGGATAGTTTCTTTTTCAGTACGCCCTGCTTCTTGCAGTAGAAGTATTCCACCTGACTCTAATCGGATTTGGATTTCTTGGTCTGATTGGGCTTGGGTGCCCCAGCACTTTGCACCTTCTTATTTTTCTTTCCTTTCTTAAAAGGTCGACGTCCAGAAGAAGACCCTCCCACTACATTCATCGACTCTTTATGGAGCTGGTGATTCTTTTCAAAGTTTTGCAGCAAACCCAGCAGACCATGATAGTTGATTGTAGGCTTTGTCATTCGATAATGAGTAAGGAAGGAGAGGTAGGATTTAGATAAAAAGTTTAAAATGGCATCCTTCTCCAGCTGCTTATGCAAGAAAAAGTCGAGTTTACTCAGACACTCAATCATCTCGATCATATACAGTACATGATCAGTGACTGATGTCTCTTCCCTCATTTGAGCATTGAAGATGGCACAACTTATTTTGTGCCTCTCAATATCGTCGGGTGTTCTAAAGGACTCGTTTAATATTTGCTACATGTCCTGTGGTCAAGCATTCTCGAATCTATGACTGAACTCATCATTCATTACCGTCGGCATAATACAACAATCGTAGTTTAGCTATTAAGCCACTTCTGATAAGTATCTCGGACCATACTGCGGGCATTTGGAGCTGTGGCTCCTCGGATGCCAAATCTGTTAGTACGTAAAAGATTCATTCATGCTCTAGAACTATTTTTAGTTTTCGATACCAATTATCAAAATTTAATCTCATTAATTTATCACTATCTAATAGTGATTGGAGCGACAAGGTGGTGGCCATGACTGCAAAGAAAAAATCAAAATTTAATTAGTATATGAATTGATTAAATCTAAAGATATGGACTTTAGTCTAAAGATTCTCTCACTATTTCATTCGAATTGGTAGCCTCTACCTTCAATTCAAAGAATTATACTAATTCTTTAGTGGATACCAGAATCCTCACATACTGCACTTGGGCTCGAGTGTGGCTCGACCAACTCCTGTGCACCCATGGATAGGTTTTTAACCAATTATTTCATCAAATAATTTTCAACAATTAATTTTGCCTCAGACACCTCTTCAGCAGGCGTGTAGTACCTTCATTGAAAGTTTTGACTAGGTCTAACTATTAACATGTCGAAATTTATTGCATCTAATAAATGAGTGATCCAGCTCGAGTGTGGCTTGATCAATCTGACCATTATTAGAAAGACACAATTAAATCAACATATGATAATTTCACCAGCGAGATGAGCACCAGACATATGGCACCTCCAGTGATCATTTAAACTGTTGGATCCATTATCATCTAACTTAATAGGAGATTATGATCTAGTTATCACCATAACTATTTTTTTTTTAAGGATCTAATAAGTTTAGAGGATTTAATTAGATGAAATGAAAGATGAGAAAAGACTTGACTAGTTAATCTTAATCTTTTTACTAATTTTATCAAATCAGATCAAAGAAGACTAGGCATAAACTGATCCAACCAATCAGTCATAAATCCTCTCACTGACTTCACCAAGTCATAAGGAGGACTTTAGATAAGTTGAACTAGAGGTACCTAAATCAGTCATACTGATTTTCTAGTTAGTATGGATCAACTCCAATCATTAAGTGATCTGATCAAAACATGATTCACCATGTTGGTCAGATAAGTGAGATCAGTGGGAGGGATATGTCATTAACTCGCTGTAGACTCAATCTATGTGAGTAGCTTCCAATTAATGATCACTGATCAAAACTGTCATACTTACCTTAGATATCAACTAATTAATCAGTTTCAATTTAATCAACTTATAGACTTGAGTTTGAGCATGAAGCTACGATCAAGGTCTGTCTTAGTCTAATCAAAGACATAGACTCTGACCAACTACAACTATTGAGAATTGATCAAGAAAAAAATTGACCAAATCAGAATTAACTATTATTAGATTTAATTAATTACTAATATAGTCCATTATCAATGATTTCTAATCCTAGATCTAATCCAGTTAAAAGGACTTGACTCGAGCTAACCCATAAACCTATGATTTATGAAATTTATACCTTAAATCTTTGATTCTCAAATCTAGATCATTTAATTCTTAATTAAGTTTTGGACTAACATGAGTTGGGGTTCGGTATTTGAAAATAGTTTTAAATTTTATAAAATACTTTTACAAACTATCATACAATCAAATAAACTTTAATTTTAGATTTAACATACAATATATCAGATCTAAAATAAAAAATTTTAATTTTTTTTTATTATCCATCATCATGAAAAAGATCGTGCAACATTCTAACATGCCATAGGAAAATCCCATCAAATGGGAGGAAAGGGCCATAAAATCCTATTTTCTCCTATGACCGGATGGCTATGGAGATCTATCTAATTTGATTACTACACTATTCAGATTTTAGATTAATTATTTAGATATATTTTAAATAATTAAAATCATATTAAAATTAGATTATATATAAAATATTCATGTCAAGAGCAACGAAGTTCTGATACCATTTGAAAGATTACCGACAGTTCAAAGTATGTATTTTTAAAATTTTATACAGTAAAAAATAGTAGATTAAATATTTTAATTTTTTATATATATTTTAGATCATATCTAAACTACCTATTAAGGATCTATGATATAAAATTTTTATATAAAAATATCTGATATAAAGAAAAAACTGCATCGATTATATCGATGCCTTAAATCAGATTTAACTGTTAGATCTAATTGGATGAGTTCAAAACTCATTATCTTTGCATGAGTTAATGATCATCACTACTGATAGATATGTTATGAGATTCTTTTTGATGTCGAGCAGCCACATAGATCGTCCGGCCTCTACAGATTATCCACTCGAAGTCCTAATCGAATCGTCTTTTTCGAAAGTACTAGCTCTCATCGAAGGTGCTAGATAGCTGATTTAAGCTCCTTCCTTTGGATCACCCAGACTCTTTCGGATCAAAAGATGGAGCTACATGAGGAGGTGGTGGTGTGGGAGAATAGAACAAGATCCTCATGTATTTCTTCTCATACAAAAACCTAGAGCCGAAACCCTAAAACCCACCCTAAAACCTAGAGCCTCCTCTCTCTTAGAAGAGATTTTTCATGGTAAAAACTAGTCTTTTGTCGCACAAAATGAGAAGGTTTTTAAGATAAGGCATGGAGATGGGATAGGATAAGGATAAAGATAAGAGGTTCAAACTAGTTTGAATTCAAACTATTTTGTATTCAAACCAAAACCACTTCATCCTTATCCAAGTGGGGCATAAAAAGAGTGGAGGCATGAGACATTTCTCACACCATTCCCTTCTTAATTTGTCACACAAAAATCTAGCTTCTCAAGGGTGGCTTCCAAAGGAAATTTTGATTCAAAATCAAAAACCTTTCAAACTTGAATTCAAAATCTAAGTTTTATCCTATCCATTTGGACCATTTAGATGAGGAGGAGAGGCAAGAAAGCTTCTGTGGGCATGAGAGAACATCACGTTAAATCAGATTTAATGTGAAGAAAGGTTGCATGAACAAGGGGTGGCATTAGGGAGAAGTCCAACTAAATTGGACTCTTAGGTTCTATCATATTTAGTTCCAAACCAAATCTTATTTGGTTAGATCTAATTAAATAAATAAAATCTAATCCAATGAGGCTTTTATATTCTTAATCAAATTTTAATCCAATTAAAAATTGGTTGAGTCAAAATTTTAATCAAATTAGGAACTAATCTTCTCTGACGGTTAGGCTATCTTATAACCTAATCGGATCAAACCTAATTGAATCTAATTCAATTGGACTTGATCCAAACCTCGATGCTCAATTGAATTGAGCTGATTAGCAATCTAATCACTAATCAATTCTCCTATAATTTATCAACTATTAATAAATTAATTTATTATAACTTTTGCACAAGGTTAATGATCAATCGAATTGATGATTATATCCTAGAATGATTCTCAATCATCGATCAGCCCCAGATTAGTCAGAGACTTCTTTTGAGTGTGATCCTATAGGTTCGAATCTAAGCTGGTAGCATAGAAATAATCTTCCTATACCAATCAAAGTGACTATCTAGCAATGGTACTCGACGCCCGGATAAGTCAAAAAATTGCAAAACAACATTCAAGAACCTATTGGCATATCATTATTATATAATTCATCTCTTTGACCTAAATACTCAAGGTGACCTAAGATTTAACTATCAACCTTGAAAAGATCATCCACATTATATTTCAACTTTTTAAATCCATCACATGGATTATTCCAATCAAGATTTTACTGAATTGAAACACACTGATGCATTAACTCCTACTTATTTGGAGGGATCAATTCTATCTTGACTTATACGCCGACTTCGCAAGTACTTGGCTATGTCTAAAAATCTTTCATCACTAAATTAGAAATTCAAGTAGTCTAGCACCAAAGCACAGTGAGTTACTTGCAAGTCACAGTGGTGATCTAAAGTTGGAGAGATATTTATACCCATATCCTTCGTGAGCTACTCTTAATAGTAGAGTGCTCAGCAGTTAGCCACATTCAGTGAGATGTATCCCTACGTTTTACTTGCATGCCATGTCAGTATCTCCACACTCCAGATTAAGAGGACAACCAACCTATATGGCATACAATGACCTACACTTGATATGCTATCATTCAAATAATAGCATATCATTTGACTGTGATTAGGGTTTAAGGACTAAACGATATATCTTCCTATATCGATTCAAATAGTCCTAAGAACTTCATCACAAAACAGGAGTTCAAATAATATGTACACAAAATGATGAGAAAATCAAATAATATTTATTATTTTAATAATACATATATAATTATAATAATTAGCTCAACCATCAACAGACTGATGATTGCTTTGGGACACAATTCCCAACACATTGCTACACAGGCCTTGGCTTAGCATGGGAGGTATTGAAAATTGCCATCTCACTGTTAGAGAGCTCAGGCCTGCAGCCTTGGGGGATTTCTTCGGCATAGCGCCTGGAGGGGGTCTTTGACCTTTCTAGGGGGCACCTTCTTCCTCCTTACTAAGATGGCTTCAATGATAGTCTCTGGTGGGGCATCCACGAAGTAGTGCTTTCGAAAAGGATGGCCACCTAACTGTTGATACGTCTTTTGAGGAGACTGCAACCTTCGTCAGTGGGAGGATCTTCGTGCGGGGACCTTGGGTGACCTTTTTGGTGCGACTCAGACTAATCAGTATGGCTCGTCGGCCAAGTAGTCAGCATTGCTCCTCTTTGTGATTTGATTGATTTTTTTTTGCCATCATTTTTGTAATAGAAGCTTGGCTTGCAAGGAATAAAATCTCCCCATTTATTTCTTTCATTCCATTGCGCACCTTCTTTTTGACTTCTACACCATCGCTGACTTTGTGCTACATCCAGTGCCTAGGAGGTTTCCAACCCATTCATTCATGGGCGGCTTGCTCATATGTAGACCTAGGATGACATCATTTCATTTCGATAATGCACTTTGCTGACTCACCCACTAATAAGCACACCAGGTGAGGTCAATGGCAATCCCTATTGTTGATGATGCTCTCGCTCCCCTTGCCCTGGGACAGCGGCATCAGATCGATATCAGAGATGATCTTTACGATCGATAATGCTCTCGCTCTACTTGCCCTGCGACAAGGAGCGGCATCAGACTAATGTCGAAGATGATCTTCGCGGTTGATGATACTCTCGCTCTGCTTGCCCTAGGGTAAGGAGCGGCATCGGACCAATGTTGGAGATGATTTTTGAGGTCGATGATGCTCTCGTGTCATTTGCCCTAAGGCAAAGAGCGGCATCGAACCGATGTCGGAGACGATCTTCGTGGTTGTTGGGTATAAAATACCCACAGTCGGAACCCACGGCGAAACCGTCATCAGCAAGTGCAGCTCCGCCCGGACTCCTACGGGAGCCGGGCTCAACTGCCATCAGCAAGTGCAGCTCCGCCCGAACTCCTACGGGAGCCGGGCTCAACCGCCATCAGCAAGTGCAGCTCCGCCCGAACTCCTACGGGAGCCGGGCTCCACCGCCATCAGCAAGTGCAGCTCCGCCCGAACTCCTACGGGAGCCGGGCTCCACCGCCATCAGCAAGTGCAGCTCCGCCCGGACTCCTACGGGAGCCGGGCTCCACCGCCGACAGCAAGTGCAGCTCCGCCCGGGCTCCTACGGGAGCCGGGCTCCACCGCCGACAGCAAGTGCAGCTCCGCCCGGGCTCCTACGGGAGCCGGGCTCCACCGCCGACAGCAAGTGCAGCTCCGCCCGGACTCCAACGGGAGCCGGGCTCCACCGCCGACAGCAAGTGCAGCTCCGCCCGGGCTCCTACGGGAGCCGGGCTCCACCGCCGACAGCAAGTGCAGCTCCGCCCGGGCTCCTACGGGAGCCGGGCTCCACCGCCGACAGCAAGTGCAGCTCCGTCCGGACTCCTACGGGAGCCGGGCTCCACCGCCATCAGCAAGTGCAGCTCCGCCCGGGCTCCTACGGGAGCCGGGCTCCACCGCCGACAGCAAGTGCAGCTCCGCCCGGACTCCTACGGGAGCCGGGCTCCAATGCCATCAGCAAGTGCAGCTCCGCCCGGACTCCTACGGGAGCCGGGCTCCACCGCCGACAGCAAGTGCAGCTCCGCCCGGGCTCCTACAGGAGCCAGGCTCCACCGCCGACAGCAAGTGCAGCTCCGCCCGGGCTCCTACGGGAGCCGGGCTCCACCGCCATCAGCAAGTGCAGCTCCGCCCGGACTCCTACGGGAGCCGGGCTCCACCGCCATCAGCAAGTGCAGCTCCGCCCGGACTCCTACGGGAGCCGGGCTCCACCACCGACAGCAAGTGCAGCTCCGCCCGGGCTCCTACGGGAGCCAGGCTCCACCGCCGACAGCAAGTGCAGCTCCGCCCGGGCTCCTACGGGAGCCGGGCTCCACCGCCGACAGTAAGTGCAGCTCCGTCCGGACTCCTACGGGAGCCGGGCTCCACCGCCGACAGCAAGTGCAGCTCCGCCTGGACTCCTACGGGAGCCGGGCTCCACCGCCATCAGCAAGTGCAGCTCCGTCCGGACTCCTACGGGAGCCGGGCTCCACCGCCGACAGCAAGTGCAGCTCCGCCCGGGCTCCTACGGGAGCCGGGCTCCACCGCCGACAGCAAGTGCAGCTCCGTCTGGACTCCTACGGGAGCCGGGCTCCACCGCCATCAGCAAGTGCAGCTCCGCCCGGGCTCCTACGGGAGCCGGGCTCCACCACCGAGAGCAAGTGCAGCTCCGCCCGGACTCCTACGGGAGCCGGGCTCCACCACCGACAGCAAGTGCAGCTCCGCCCGGGCTCCTACGGGAGCCGGGCTCCACTGCCGAAGCAAGTGCAGCTCCGTCCGGACTCCTACGGGAGCCGGGCTCCACCGCCATCAGCAAGTGCAGCTCTGCCCGGGCTCCTACGGGAGCCGGGCTCCACCGCCATCAGCAAGTGCAGCTCCGCCCGGACTCCTACGGGAGCCGGGCTCCGTTCACGACCCCTACCACCCGGAGGGCCTCACCCGGACCTCAACAGAAATCGGGCTCCGGCCGTTATCGAGCTTCAATTGACAGATCCACGCCCCCTGACAGGCCCCCAAAACGGCCACGACCCTACTCCACTTCCTGTGGTGGACTCCGCACAGCTCCACTATCCCCTGGCAGGCCACAGTGATGGCCACGACCCTGCTCCACTTCCTGTGGCGGACTCCGCACAGCTCCACTATCCCCTAGCAGGCCATAGTGACGGCCACGAACCTGCTCCACCTCCTGCGATGGATACCATGCGATTCTCCTGACGACGGACGCTGCTCCACCCCTCATAACAGATTCCACATGGCGGGTCGAGGTGATGCCCACGTATCTGCTCCATTATATTTCACAATCAATTCCCCTGACCATGGGCGGCCCACTATCAGGCAGTTACAAACGTCGCCATCAGTCCGTTGCCTCCTCCGCCTATAAAAGGGGGGACTCAGATACGTTATTTTTTAAGCTCTTTTGCCTTATCTCAAAACTCTGCTAAACTCTCCGTTCGAGCACTCCATTCTTGTTGAGGCAGAGAACTGACTTGAGCGTCGGAGGGTCTTGCCGGAGCAACCCCACCTCCGGTTTAGACTTCCCTTGCAGGTCCCGGCGGCGACCGCGGCTTCCTCAACTCCAGCTTCTCCGGCGCAGGCGGATTTTTGCACCAACAGGATTGGCGCTAGAGGAAGGGGCCTGTGTCTTCACAGCACCCTTGTTCTTGAAGGAGCGCTCAATGGAGCCACCTCCGGCCATCTCTCCGTCATCTACTCCTAATCCTCCCCCGCGAGATCGACACCCGATGCCTCCGCGCAGGGCATCCACCCGGCGGTCCACGACCTCCGCGGCCAGATCTCAGGCTCCGGCCTCCCCTCCCGTTTCTCAGCCAGCTCCTCCTCCCCCTCCGACGACGACGGTCGGCGCGGAGCAGTTTGACTTGCTGGCGCAGCAGGTCAAAGGCCTCGTCGAGACCGTACAGGCAATGCAGCAGCAGCCGCCGCAGGTGTCGGCACATCCGGAAGGGGCATCTCTGGAATGCCAGAACCCGGCGGTGGGGCGGGCCACCTGGGCCAGCCGCCCCGTCCTTCCCGGGAAGGCGAATCCAAGGGTGGAGAGCCCTCAATCGGACCACGACTCCACCCCTGGGAGATCCCTGCCCTCGTTCTGCCAAAGGACCCTCGAGACTCGAAGTCGAGAGGATTTCCTGGATCGGAGGCTCCAGGAGATGAACCGGCGGATCGAAGAACTCCGCCATGTGCCTCCCGCTTACGGTGAGGATATCTGCACTGACCCTCCCTTCTCCCAAATGATTATGCAGGAACCGATCCCGCCGAATTTCAAGCTTCCTCAGTTCGAAAGCTACGATGGGACGTCAGACCCGGTCGATCATCTGGAGGCCTTTCGAACGATGATGCTGCTCCACGGTGCCCCTGACGCCATCTTGTGCCGGGCTTTCCCGTCTACCTTGAAGGGAGCAGCAAGAAATTGGTACTCAGCTCTGAAGTCGGGTACCGTATTCTCCTTTGATCAAATGAGCCACCAATTCGTGGCCCATTTTGTCAGCAGCCGATGTCCCCGAAAAGGTTCGGAGTCCCTCATCAACATCAAGCAGAGAGAAGGGGAGTCCATACGGGCTTACATCAACCGCTTCAACATCACGGTGTTGGAAGTCCGGAACTTGGACCAGTCGGTTGCCATGGCCGCCCTGAAAGGTGGCCTTCAGAAGAATGATCTCTTATACTCCCTGGAGAAGAAGTACCCCAGGGATTTCGCTGATCTGCTGGCTCGGGCTGAAGGATACGTCCGAGCGGAAGAGGCCTTCAAAATGAAAGATGAAGAGACTGCGAGGGAGCGCCAGGCGAGAAATTCTGGTAAGCTCGCAGTTGAGAAGAGGCCAAAGGAAGCCCGGCCTCGCTCCCGATCCCCTCCTGGGCATAAGCGCGCCCATACTCCTCCCCGGGCACGCAGGCAGAGGAGCTCGGACAACAAGTTTCGGCGGGGTTCCCCGCCAGGGAAGTTTCGCAACTACGCCCCCCTCAACGCCTCGAAGGCCCAGGTACTGATGGAGGTCAGGGAGCTGCTCCCTAGGCCGGAGAGGATGCGCACGCACCCCGGGAAGCGCAATCCCAACAAGTTCTGCCTCTACCACCGCGACCACGGCCACGACACCGAAGAGTGCATCCAGCTCCAGGACGAGATCGAGGAGCTCATCCGGCGAGGTCGGCTCGACAGATTCATCCACCGCCGGCCTGAGGGTAGAGGAGACCGGCCAAGAGCCCTCCCACCGCCCGAACCGCAGAAAAGGGAGGAGCAGCCCGGGGACCGGCCTCCTATCGGGACCATCGACTCCATCGCCGGAGGGCCTCAAGGAGGAGCGGGAGAACTGTAAATGTATTGCTTACTATTTCATTTTGAATCTACTTTTCTTTCTAGCTAACGCGCTCCTCCTACTTAACGCGGATGTATTATGACTGGATATGAGCCCTCCAAAAACAACGGCCATGTCGGGAATAGGAGGAGAACCTCGTCCTGACATGAGCAAAGTCAAAGGCCCGATTCTTTTAGACCGGATGGGGGAGAGGCCCTACAACGCCCTAATGTGCCCCCACAGCCCTGTTAGGGACAGGAGGAGAACCTCGCCCTAACTTGAGCAAAGTCGAAGGCCCGGTTCTTTTAGACCGGATGGGGGGAGAGGCCTTACAACGCCCTAATGTGCCCCCACAGCCCTATTAGGGACAGGAGGAGAACCTCGCCCTAACTTGAGCAAAGTCAAAGGCCTGATTCTTTTAGACCGGATGGGGGGAGAGGCCTTACAACGCCCTAATGTGCCCCCACAGCCCTGTTAGGGACAGGAGGAGAACCTCGCCCTAACTTGAGCAAAGTCGAAGGCCCGGTTCTTTTAGACCGGATGGGGGGAGAGGCCTTACAACGCCCTAACGTGCCCCCACGGCCCTGACAGGAACAGGAGGAGAACCTCGTCCTGACATGAGCAATGTGGAAGGTCTGGGCTCCAACGGGAGCCGGGTTTCCACGACAAAGAGGGGCTTCGCCCGGACTCCTACGGGAGCCGGGTTCCTACGGCGAAGGAGGCTCCACCCAGACTCCTACGGAGCCGGGTTCCGCCGCCAAGGAAGGCTCCACCCGGACTCCTACGGGAGCCGGGTTCCGCCGCCAAGGTAAGCTTCACCCGGGCTTCTACAGAAACCGGATTCCGCTGCCAAAGAAGAGTTCATCCGGACTCCTACGGGAGCCGGGTTTCTACGCCAAGGAGGACTTCACCCAGACTCCTACGAGAGTCGGGTTCCTACGACAAGGAAGGCTCCACCCGGACTCCTACGGGAGCCGGGTTCCGCCGCCAGGTAAGCTTCACCCGGGCTTCTACAGGAACCGGGTTCCGCCGCCAAAGAAGAGTTCATCCGGACTCCTACGGGAGCCGGTTTCTACGCCAAGGAGGACTTCACCCGGACTCCTACGAGAGCCGGGTTCCTACGACAAGGAAGGCTCCACCCGGACTCCTACGGGAGCCGGGTTCCGCCGCCAAGATAAGCTTCGCCCGGACTCCTACGGGAGCCGGGCTCCGCCGCCAAGAAAGACTTCGCCCGGACTCCTACCGGAGCCGGGCTCCACCGCCAAGAAAGACTTCGCCCGGGCTCCTAAGAAAGCCGGGCTCCATCCGCTACTTCGCCAGCAAGGGTTAAAAATGATGGCGAGGCTTGGCCACATGACGAGATCGGATGGAAGGGAAGAGCCCCTTCCCACGACGACCTCTAAGCCGAATAGGCCAAACGATGAGAAAGGGTCAACGAACGACAATGTCGGTGCTACGCGCAGACAAGGTAACACGAAGTGCTTTTTTCTCATTTCGATATATGTACTACAGGGCCAAGACGGCCAGAGAAAGAGGGATAAAACGACAAGAAAAAAAAAAGGGGGGGGTGACTACAAAAGAACTCTAAGGAGGTCCCGCTCCCTCTAACCTAGGGTGATCACCTCCATCCCCAACCAGGACTGCCTCAGGCTATCCACCGTTTCCTCTAGTTCTTCCTTCCTTTGCAGCATATCCTGGAGCGCCTGACGAAGTCGCCGGCTCTCGGCCTCCGCTTCCCGATGCCACTTCCGCAAAACTTCGAACTCCGCCTCTGCGTCCGCGACGGCCTTCCGCTCAAGTCCCAGTTGGATTTTTACTTGTTGCAGCTCGGCTGTCTTCTCTCCAAGGGAGACGGAAATCCCGTCGACAGTGCCTCTCAGGGCTTGGAGCTCTTCGTTATCTTGGGCGTTAGCCAGCTGCGCCCTAGTAACCAATTGCCTCTGGAGACAAACGACCTCGTCCGCCGCCCGACGGAATCTCCCTTTGTACTCTTCTACCTGCCGGCGCCAGCTGGCCCGCTGCACATCGTGGCTCACCTCAGCATCTTGAAGCTGCTTCTGGAGGTCGAAAACTTTTTGTGACCATATCTGCTCATCCCGCGCTGTGAGCCGGGATGAGTTCCCTTCCAGTTGGCCGATCCTCCTCTTCGCAGCTGACAGCTCCACCTTAAGGGCACTGATCCTGGCTTCTTGAGCTCAAGTTCGATCGCTGGCGCTCTTCGTGCATTTCTCGAGCTCCTTTGTGAAGTTCGCCTTCCTCCGGCTGTAGTCCATGATTGCCTTCACTTGGAGACTCCTGAAGTGGGCGGCCTCAGCGGCGGCCTCGGAATGGCATTTTTTCGACTTGCGGAGCTCGTCCTCCGACTTTTTCAACTTCTTCGTTAGGTGAAGGACCTCCTTTTTGAGCCGTTGGATAGTTGACTTCAGCGGGACCCCCAGGGGCAAGGGGAGTGCTTCGGCGGGGCGCTGCCATCGGAAAATGCAAACGTCAAAGACCATCTCATTACGCGAAGAAAGGCAGGAAAGAAGGAGCAGGGGGAAGGAAAGACCATCCACAATAAGAAATTCAACTTTATTGATTAATTTTGAAGACAAGCGGAAAGAAAATATGGCGACAAAAGAAAGGTACAAGGTCGGAGGTCTCAGACCTCGGGGAAGGGGGTGGAGAGCCCGACGCGGAGGGTGCGACTGCGGCAGCGGCGGACGAAGGGGCGGCCTCGTCGTCAGACTCCTCCAAAAAGTCGAGATCAAGGTCGGGATATCTGCTGGCCACCCTCTCTCGGCAGAGCTCGAACCCCTTGGTGAACGCCTCCAGGCCGAACTGGACGTTCAGCTCCCTCATCTCCGCGGAGGTCTTGAACTCCTCCACTGCAAGGGTCCTGGCCTCCGAGACCAGAACCGAGTTTGCTCGGCCAGATGGGCGACCTCGGCCTCCGCCTTCCTTGCCGACTCCTCCAAGCTTCGCCTCTCCTCCTCCCGGACTCGTCTTTCCTCTTCCCGGTCTTGTCTCTCTCTCTCCAGGGCCTCTCGGAGGGCGGCCACCTCGGCCGTCTTCGCTTGAAGACGAGCAACCTCGTCTTGGCAGCGCTCCTCCGCCCGAAGAAGATCCCTTCTCATGCGCCCGACGCCTCGACATAGGCGAAGAGCTGGTGCCCGATCTGCAGGGACAGATAGAGAATCACAACGAAGACCGAGCAACTGTGCCAGTAAAAATCCGCTTACCTCAAGAAAGGACCCCAAGGTGTCCCAGGCCCGCTGCTCGGGATCGGCACGGTCGATCCTCTCCACGACATCGGACAGAATGCAACCATCGAGCAGCCGACGGATCAGAGCCTTGTCGTTGAAGGGGTTCTCCGATCCCCCCTCGGAGCAGACGGACTCGTCTGCAGCGGCTCGGTGACTGCTCGGCCTGCGGGCCACCGATTTTCTCCTCCTCCCGCGGCGGGCGCCTCCGCGGGCGGACCTCCGGAATGGGGACCCCGGTCGGCGGGCTCCTTGAGGGAGCCCGGGGGGCCGCTGGCTCGGCATCCGAAGGAATGTCGATTGCCGGGGTCGCCTGGACGGGCGCAGCCAAGCTCGTCTCCTCCACCCTGGCCCTCTTCGCCGAGCCAGAAGTCGTCGCGCCCTTCCTTTTCTGGCTCTCATGGCCTTGGCGAGCATCCGTGTGGCTTCGGCGTCCATTGCTAAAAAATAAAAAAAAAAAAATAGGAAAAGAAAAGAAGAAGGAAAAAGCGGCACCGATCAGTCCAGAGTCAAAAAAAAAAAAAAAAAAAAGAAGAAGAAAGAAAAAAGAGAAAGAGAAAAGAGGAAAAAGGAGAGAGAAAGAAAGAGAGAGAAGAAGAAGACAAGACAAGGAAAGATATATACTTGCTGGATCCTGAGGGCTCAGGCCGATGTTGAAAAGAAGCTGCTCCCTCAGTAGGTTTGGAAGGGAAGGAGCGGGGTAACTCAGGAGCTTCTGGGCGGCCTGAAGGTCGTCCTCTCCCAGGCTGGGAGCCCGGTGGACGGAATCCCTCAGAGACCCCCAAGGGGCAGGCCCAGTTCCAGGGTCGGACAGTAAATGAAGAGAAATTTTCCTTCCAGTTGTGAATCGAAGAAGGGGCGCCCTTCAGCAACCCCTTCTTACCGAACTGGGGGGAGAAGTACCACCAGTCCTTCGCTGAAGGATGGCGTTTGAAGGTGTAGAAATGTCTGAACAGGGAGAGGGAAGGCTGGACCTCGGCTATATGACAGAGAGAGAGAAACCATATCAAAAACCTAAAGGAATTCGGGGCGACAGAGGCGAGAGAAATGTCTAAGAAACGAAAGAAGGCGGCAACAAAAGCAGGAAGCGAAAGCCGGAGTCCGGCACGGAATGCCTCCTGGTACAAACAAAAGCGACCAGGAGGGGGAGCGCTGGCCCGGTCAGAGGGGTCAGGAAGCTCCAGGTCGTACTCTGAAGGGACCCCGTACCGAGCCCTTATCAGGAGAAGTTCGTCCGGAGTCGACGAACAAGGAATGGCGCCCGGTGCGAAAACCGGGCGAGGCCCTGCCCCGAACGCGGGTTCGTCCGCAGAGACAGGGGCCTGGGGGTTTGAAGCAGAAGAACTCCCAGAACTTACGGGGCAGAAGAATCGGAAGACATTTTTCTTTGGGGGAGAACCTAAAGGACCCTAGAAAAGCAAGCCGAGAAGGGAGGGAGACGCCAGAGGTCAACTCAGGAGAAGACACAAAAGAAGTGAAAGGAGGAGAGGACCCTAGGCGGTAAGAAGAAGAAGGTGGGCACTAACCTATCTTGCTCTGGGGGCCTGGGGAGCGAGAAACGGAAGGCGCCTACGGCTCGAGAGGGCGTTCGCTAGAGCAGACTCTCGGGGAGATGACAGACGCCAGCAAGAAATCAGAAACGGAGTGGGGCGCCTGAAGGGGGGAGGACGGGTTTAAATAGACCCTGGGATCCGGCGCCATAATGATCTCGAATCCCCCCAGGCCAGTCCGCATCCGACACGTGTCCCACTCCCCGTGGCAGACGGCTGAAGGCGGCTGGCGGTTGGCAGGGTCATAATTATGCCGTACCTAGGCCAGCGTACCTGCGGGGTCTTTGAAGCGTCCCCTCGTACCGCTCCAATTCGAAAAGACTCCGGCACGCACTCATTTAATGCCAAAATATCTGGGAGCGGCGGGGCGCGGGATTCGAAGGGACGGTTCCGGCTGTACTTCTGTGTACTTCCTTCGTTTGAAATTCAAAACTCGGATGTAGGGGGACTGGTGTTGGGTATAAAATACCCACAGCCGGAACCCACGGCGGAACCGCCATCAGCAAGTGCAGCTCCGCCCAGACTCCTACGGGAGCCGGGCTCAACTGCCATCAGCAAGTGCAGCTCCGCCCGGACTCCTACGGGAGCCGGGCTCCACCGCCATCAGCAAGTGCAGCTCCGCCCGGACTCCTACGGGAGCCGGGCTCCACCGCCATCAGCAAGTGCAGCTCCGCCCGGACTCCTACGGGAGCCGGGCTCCACCGCCGACAGCAAGTGCAGCTCCGCCCGGGCTCCTACGGGAGCCGGGCTCCACCGCCGACAGCAAGTGCAGCTCCGCCCGGGCTCCTACGGAGCCGGGCTCCACCGCCATCAGCAAGTGCAGCTCCGCCCGGACTCCTACGGGAGCCGGGCTCCACCGCCGACAGCAAGTGCAGCTCCGCCCGGGCTCCTACGGGAGCCGGGCTCCACCGCCGACAGCAAGTGCAGCTCCGTCCGGACTCCTACGGGAGTCGGGCTCCACCGCCATCAGCAAGTGCAGCTCCGCCCGGGCTCCTACGGGAGCCGGGCTCCACCGCCGACAGCAAGTGCAGCTCCGCCCGGACTCCTACGGGAGCCGGGCTCCACCGCCATCAGCAAGTGCAGCTCCGCCCGGACTCCTACGGGAGCCGGGCTCCACCGCCGACAGCAAGTGCAGCTCCGCCCGGGCTCCTACGGGAGCCAGGCTCCACCGCCGACAGCAAGTGCAGCTCCGCCCGGGCTCCTACGGGAGCCGGGCTCCACCGCCATCAGCAAGTGCAGCTCCGCCCGGACTCCTACGGGAGCCGGGCTCCACCGCCATCAGCAAGTGCAGCTCCGCCCGGACTCCTACGGGAGCCGGGCTCCACCACCGACAGTAAGTGCAGCTCCGCCCGGGCTCCTACGGGAGCCAGGCTCCACCGCCGACAGCAAGTGCAGCTCCGCCCGGGCTCCTACGGGAGCCGGGCTCCACCGCCGACAGCAAGTGCAGCTCCGTCCGGACTCCTACGGGAGCCGGGCTCCACCTCGACAGCAAGTGCAGCTCCGCCCGGACTCCTACGGGAGCCGGGCTCCACCGCCATCAGCAAGTGCAGCTCCGCCCGGACTCCTACGGGAGCCGGGCTCCACCGCCGACAGCAAGTGCAGCTCCGCCCGGGCTCCTACGGGAGCCGGGCTCCACCGCCGACAGCAAGTGCAGCTCCGTCCGGACTCCTACGGGAGCCGGGCTCCACCGCCACAGCAAGTGCAGCTCCGCCCGGGCTCCTACGGGAGCCGGGCTCCACCGCCGACAGCAAGTGCAGCTCCGCCCGGACTCCTACGGGAGCCGGGCTCCACCGCCGACAGCAAGTGCAGCTCCGCCCGGGCTCCTACGGGAGCGGCTCCACCGCCGACAGCAAGTGCAGCTCCGCCCGGGCTCCTACGGGAGCCGGGCTCCACCGCCGACAGCAAGTGCAGCTCCGTCGGACTCCTACGGGAGCCGGGCTCCACCGCCATCAGCAAGTGCAGCTCCGCCCGGGCTCCTACGGGAGCCGGGCTCCACCGCCATCAGCAAGTGCAGCTCCGCCCGGACTCCTACGGGAGCCGGGCTCTATTCACGACCCCTACCGCCCGGAGGGCCTCACCCAGACCTCAACAGAAACTGGGCTCCGGCCTTTACCGAGCTTCAATCGACAGATCCATGCCCCCTGACAGGCCCCCAAAACGGCCACGACCCTGCTCCACTTTCTGTGGCGAACTCCGCACAGCTCCACTATCCCCTGGCAGGCCACAGTGACGGCCACGACCCTGCTCCACTTCCTGTGGCGGACTCCGCACAGCTCCACTATCCCCTGGCAGGCCACAGTGACGGCCACGAACCTGCTCCACCTCCTGCGACGGATACCATGCGATTCTCCTGACGACGGACGCTGCTCCACCCCTCATAACAGATTCCACGTGGCGGGTCGAGGTGATGCCCACGTATCTGCTCCATTATATTTCGCAATCAATTCCCCTGACCATGGGCGGCCCACTACCAGGCGGTTACAAACGTCGCCATCAGTCCGTTGCCTCCCCCGCCTATAAAAGGGGGGA
Organism: Elaeis guineensis; assembly: GCF_000442705.2. Classification (NCBI taxonomy): domain Eukaryota; kingdom Viridiplantae; phylum Streptophyta; class Magnoliopsida; order Arecales; family Arecaceae; genus Elaeis; species Elaeis guineensis. The sequence continues at coordinate 26,064,411 of NC_026001.2, forward strand.
CTCAGATACGTTATTTTTTATGCTCTTTTGCCTTATCTCAAAACTCTGCTAAACTCTCCGTTCGAGCACTCCATTCTTGTTGAGGCAGAGAACTGACTTGAGCGTCGGAGGGTCTTGCCGGAGCAACCCCACCTCCAGTTTAGACTTCCCTTGCAGGTCCCGACGGCGACCGCGGCTTCCTTAACTCCAGCTTCTCCGACGCAGGCGGATTTTTGCACCAACAGTGGTTGATGATGCTCTTGCTCTGCTTGCCCTAGGGCAAGGAACAGCATTCGACCAATGTCAGTTACAGTCTGGCATGATCGTTGCGGCATGGATGCAGGCTTTGAGACTCGAATGGCTCTTACAGTTGGGAGGATTTTGCTTTGGCAGAAAATGTAAATGCATGTACTCTCACACGCATCTCTGCTTGCCTGGTAGTTTAGCTTCCCTCCACCCAGCATGCTGCTCTGCCCATCATGGTCTTCTTTGTTACCCAAGAGATCAGTTGGTGCGCTGATAGATTTGATCGACAGTGCTATGAATCGATTCGAGGTTCAGCTCACTCGAGATTTCTCGAGAGAGTGGAGGCTAGGTGTTGAAATCGAGGCTCTCTTTCTGCTGATGGGTAGCACCCGGGAACCCATCGATCTACCTCCCTAATTTCTAGACCTCCATCTCAAGTTTGCTCTCATGTCAGGAGTGGTGTTAGTGCATGGAGGTTGTTGGGGTGGAGCCCTCCCTAGGGGACTCCAGCAGTCGATCTTGCCGATGGTGGTTGTCGGCGTAGAGTCCGAGCTTCATCTGTCGACCTCTGCACTCACTCAACTTGCTCTACCTAGGTCTGACAACCCTATCAGAATAGAGTTGCTAGTGGAATGTGTGTTCTTTTTGCACCATGGAGCCACAACTACTGTGCAGCGATCATGGGCATTCGAACTTGTTCCGTCAGAGCAATGATGGGGTTCGAACGGATGGTGGTAGGCTATCGAGGAATTTTGCCCCTAACTTCCATCCTTTTGGAGTTGTTGCATGGCAAGGACCATTGGTGCAATGCGGTGAGGTGGTTCCCTCCCCGAACTCTTGCTATTTCCTCGCAAAAATGGGATGCATGATGAGATGCACTCCACTTCTAGCACTATTTTGTTGTTGCTCCTCTCCGACCTATGTGGTGACATGATGCGGGCATCGCGATGAGGTGGCCGCCAGGCTGGAGTGGGGGACGTTGGAGCTGGTCGCAGAGTTCTGCAGGGAAAGTCCATGCACCAAAGGAACCACTAGGTGGATCTCCAGTGAGGGACCCTTCGATGATCAAGTTATTATCGGAGTCGGAGAGGAAGAACAGTAAGAGGTTGGCAGTAAGAGCCTTAGGTGTGGAGAGAGAACCAAGCAGGAAAAAAAGCCTCTCCCCCCTATCAATCCAGGCCCTCCTTTTTTATGAGGAGAGGCCTATCGATGTCAGATCAAAATGTTCCATGCGCCAGAGATCCTTCGAAGCTTCAACAAGACTCGCTGAGGGCTGAGGTGGAGGTTGAGTAAAGTCAACGATCGTACCAACAATGTGGATCTCGACAAGCCGCCGGCCTTGCCTGGGGCGATCAGACTGGGATCAAAGCTTGTGAGCTATGAAAGGGGCCTTGCGCCACTACCTGGGCTATGCGGTCTAGGTGGCCAAGTTGTGGTGGCACATGCTCGCCATGTCTTTGTGCATTGGGCACATCGTCGGGTAGATAAAGTATGGCCCAACATTAGCCATCATCAAATAAAGCCCAAAAATTTTGTAAAATTTGGATCATCTAGTTTTATGCTAAAAATTGCATGCAGCAATGTTTGTAAAATATATTTCTAATGTCATCTTAGGATGCTTGCATAAAATTATTTAGATTGAATCTATATGTAACCTTTACACTTGATCAAAGTAGGCATATAATAGGGCAGGATCCGCTTAGAAGCAAATTAAAAACATCTTGTTTGGCATATTAACAATGGCTCAAAAAATGCTATTTAGTCAAATATAACAACATAATATAGCATATATTTAAAGACATATAACGTGCAAATAAAAATATTTGATGCATGAAAACTCGTCGAGAGATAAAGATCATCACCCACACATATATTAAAAATTATTAAAAAAACTTGCTAATGAAAAGTCACTATTGGAAAAAGTTATGGATACACGAATATGATTCTAGAACCCAATCCAGAGCTTTGTACCATTTTGATGGAATCCTAAAGATCATCAGAGTACTTACATTTGAAGATAGAGATTTTTCATTCATGATATTACTATATATGGAGTATACATGATGATTAAAATGAATTATACTTACACATAGTGTTAAATCCGATTGCGGCATCTGTCTTGGATCGAATTGGCTGGAGCTAGATGGTGATCATTGGTAAGTGATGGCAAGACGACAGTGGCAAGACCTGCAACATAAGTCTTCGATCAGAATTGGCTCCGATAGAGACCTTCCGATGCTCAAGTTAGATCTTCAAAATAGATGAGAAGAAGTGAGCACTGTTTCATGCCTTGAGGGTCTCCTGTGGACCTCTATTTATAGACAGAGGCTGAGGTATCGTAGGGAGGAAGAAGAATCAAATGGTTAGCCTTGCCTTATCGAACGTAATATGCTTATATTCTTCTGTCTTATCTAGAGAGATATTTTGTTAGTTTCTTTCTTATCCACTTACGGTAGGTTGTCATATGGATTCTAAGATTTTTCTAGTTGGTGTGAATCAAATACCATATCAACTTGGGTCGGCCATCATCAAGATCAGATTAGGATCATCTTCTCTATGCATCAGCTTTATCTAAGAAAAAACTTTTTCTACCCATAACATAAGCCCCCTACTCCCTAGCCTGAATTAGAATTAGATCGGACGAAGGGAGTATATGTAATAGCCGAAGTTATCCCTGATTCAGCCATTCGGTGTACGGAGATTGTTGGATGAAATCGATGCGCCTATATTGGTGACAAAGCACCCGAAATAGTGGTGGGCTTTGTCGAGGTGATGAAGTGCCAGATCATCATGGCGAGCTTCATTGCGGTAACGAAGTGCCTTTGAGGAACTCTTTGGGTTAGCCCTTGCTTCTCAAATGACTAGTGATTTTTGTTCTACTCACCTTGGGACAAACGACATTCTTTACTCATAGTCATCAATGATTTTTGCTCTACTTATTTTGGGATGAGCGGCATTCTTCACTCATGGTTGTTAGCAATTTTTGCTCTACTCACTTTTAGGACAAGTGGCATTTTTCACTAATGGTCATCCATGGGCTCTAAGGATCTTTCATGGTTAGCCCTTGCTTCTCACATGACCAAAGATCTTTTGTCGGCTCAGCTCATTTAAGAATGAGGGGCTCCAAGGGCCCTTCAGGTTAGCCATCACTTTTTAGTCGCTGAGGTCTTCAGCTCTGATAGCTTGCATTTATAGGCTTCGAGGATCCTTCATGGTTAGCCTTCGCTTCTTGTATGATCAAAGATTTTTGTCGACTCAGCTTGTTTAAAAATGAGGGGCCTCCGAGGATCCTTCAAGTTAGTTCTTGCTTCTTGATCGTCAAGATCTTCGATCCTGATGGTTTATATTTGTGACCTCTGAGGGTCCTTCATGATTAGCCCTCACTTCTCGGATGATCAGAGATTTTTGCTTTACTCATCTTGGGATGAGTGGCATTCTTTGCTCATAGTCATTAGTAATTTTTGCTCTACTCATCTTAGGACAAGTGGCATTCTTCACTCATGTTCGTCTGAGGTCTTCGACTTAGATCCAGCCTTACCTTCAGACCTTGTAGAAGAGTTCAAATTAGTTACCTTAGCCTCCTCAAATTGACTTCGTCAGGTCAGCCTCCTCAGAATGGCTTCGTCGGGTTGGCCTCCTCGGGTTAACTTCGTTAGGTCGGCCTCCTTAAGTCAACTTCATCAGGTTGGCCTCCTTAGTTTGGCTTCATTAGGTTGGTCTTCTTAGGTCAGTTTTGTTAGGTCGGCCTCCTTAGCTCGACTTTATCACGGCCTTGGCTTTCTAACGACCTTAGCCTTGGATTGTTTTCACCTCAGCCTTGGTCTTGATTGTCACCTTAGCTTGGTCTTCACCTCAGCCTTAAATTTGGTAGCTCGATCTCGATCTTCATCTCGAATGGGTTTGACCTTCACCTTGGACTGGGCTTGACCTTTACCTCGGATGGATTTGATTTTTACCTCAGATTGGCCTTAATCTTCACCTCAAATTTGTTTGATCTTTTTTTCATCTTGAATTGGTCATGATCTTCACCTTGGATGGATTTGATCTTTACCTTGGATTGGCCTTGCCCTTCACCTTGGATGGATTTAATTTTTACCTCCTATTACGGTGGTACCATGGATACCTCAGATCTGTGTGTTATCAAGGCATACCTCAAGTTGCTGAGCTATCGCTGTGGCTGCCGACCTAAGCATGGAGCTAAGGTATGTGGAGCCAAGCTATGTACATCCTATCTGCTGCATGGCCTGTTTAGCATGTGAGCTACCTTCGTTACGTTGACCAACGAGTCTCCTGACACGTACATCAACCGTCCACCCTAAGTGGATAAGTTCAAAGGTAACCACCTCTCCAAATTTTACAAGAGTGATTAAGGACTAAAATATCTCATCCTCAATGGTATATTTTACTATCCTGTAATCTCGAGATTGCATGATTTCACAACTGATTGATCAGTTGTACGATGACATTCTATATAAACAACCAAAGCCCCAAAGACCAAGGTGAGAAATCCCTTTCAGAGAACCTGTTGTTGCTCTTTTATTCTTTGATTTCTGATTTGAGCATCAAAAGATCATCGTCGGAGTGAAAGCCTCTGGCTTGGATTTGTTTTGCAGATCGCTCCAGCATCCCTGTACAAGGCTCAGTCATCCACCTTCCAACCTCCACAAGAATGAGCAGTGATAAATAGAGGAAGGGTTAATCTTCATTATGCCACCAAAGTGAGTATCATCCTGACTCTCCAATGCCATCCCCTCCCATCAAGTGGAGAGCCAGGCCAACAGCCAGACACAGCAACTGGCGATGGAGACTCCTCCACCAACCCAATCAATATTGGTCACAATGGACCAGTTCAACTTGCTCTTCCAGTAGGTCTAGAATTTGACGACCACTGTTCAAGTAGTCGAGACTGTTATTATGCCTCCTACAATGGCACCACAACCTGCTCCAACTGCCCTACACCTCCTTCAGTGGTGCAGTCAGTGGTTTTCTCAGCAGTGTCACCAGTGCCTCCCACGGTGGTGCCCCCATCAAATCCGGCTACGCACTCAGCTCCTCAGTCACCACCACAATCAGAGTTGCATGTACTTCCTCAAAGTTCGGAGAGGAGACAGACCCACCAAAGCTATCCCAGGGCTCAGCAACTGACCAGATGGCGATCTCTTAAACTGTGATCAGGGGATAGTTCAACCCCTGATTGCCATTTTTTCTCAGCATTCGGAGGCCTACACCATCCACGATCTTGGTATAGAGAGGTGGTTCTAGGCAATCAATAGGTGGATTGATACCGCCCTCAACAATACTTCCTCAGCATAACCCTATGATGGGTTTAACAGCGAGCCACCCTTTATTCCGAAGATAGTACAAGAGCCACTCCTCGATACTTTAAGGTGCCATAATTTGATACCTACGACAGGACAACCGACCCTGTCGACCACCTAGAGACATTCAAGGTGGCAATGCTCCTTCAAGGAGCTACAGATGCCATCCTCTGTCGAGCATTCCCTACTACCCTTAAAGGGATGGCTCGATAGTGGTATTCGAGCCTGAAGATGGCTTCCATCCACTCTTTTGAAGAGCTATACCAGTCTTTTATTGGTCATTTTGTCAGTAGCCGATGATAGCAGAAGTGGTCTGACTACCTTCACATCATCAAGCAGGAGGAGGAGTCAATCCGTACCTTTGTCAGGCGTTTCAACACAGCAACTTTGGAGATTTGCGACCTAGATCAGTCGATCGCGATGGCTGTCATGATGAGCAGTCTACTAAAGAATGACTTAAAAAAGTTATTGACCAAGACTTATCCTCGAAATTTTTTCAACATGCTTGTCCATCTGGAGAAGTACGCCAGCATGGAGGAGATTTTTGTGGAAGAGACCCCTTCCAGTTCTGTTACAGTAGGACGAATAAGGAGCGCTTTCCAAAGTGGAAAGGGAGAACTTGCCAACACTCTCGATCATCATCCCAAAGGTGAAAAAAGAGAGGTCGAAATCATCAATCTCGAAGTCCTCAGAAAAGAGATCGACAACCTTCACCTCCAAGGCATTATACTAACTACACACCTTTGACTATTTCTAGGGGGAGGTACTGATGGAGGTACAAGCCGAACTATCTCAGCCTCCGAAGTTGTGAATGAGGCTAGAGCGCCATCACGACCCGAGTAAATATTGCTTTTATCATTGTGACTATAGTTACGATACTGAAGATTGCATACAGCTCTGGGATAAGATCGAGAGGCTCGTCAAGCAGAGGAGGTTGAATCACTTCATCCAAAGGGAAGCACCTCAATGTCGACCTCCGAGGGATCAACAATCACCTCCTTTGCCTCATCAACCATTCTTTCTATCTCAGCCACAACCAGTACCAATGCAGTAGGAGAGGCAAGAAGCAGGGAGACCTGTGGCAACAGAAGACCGACCCATACAGAGAGAAATCCATATGACAATCAGGGGGTCATCAAGGTCAGTGGAGCTTTCGAAAGTGAAGAGGCAAAGGCTTGAGGATAGGCATGAGGATGCCATCATCTTTATAGAGCAGGATGCAGAGAGTGTGCTAGCCCTGTACAACGATGTGGTGGTTGTAATCGTGAATATCACTGATTATAATGTACATCGTATATTCATTGATAATGATAGCTCGATTTATGTTTTATATTACTCTATCTTCTCTCAAATGGGATTCACCCCGGGCCAACTAAGTAGGTTCAATATCCCGATTCAAGATTTTTTTGAAGGTTCAGTGATCTTGGAGGGAATGATTAAGCTGCCTGTTACCGTAGCACCCCCACTATAGTGAACGACAATCCAAGTCAACTTTTTGATGGTTAAACCTTTTTTGGCCTATAATGTAATCTTTGGCCGTCCAAGTTTGTGGACTTTAAAAGCCGTAATGTCGAGCTATCACTTGATGGTGAAGTTTCCAACCAAGAATGGAGTAGGATAGATCTGAGGCAACCAGGCCATGGCTCGCCAATATTTTGCTGCCAAGCTTCAAGCAGAAGTCCAGCCATCTCAAACAGAGGCCCAACCTGAACTTTCGATAGGGCTGGATGCCTGAGGAGTGCGCCCAACCATTTGAAGACCTCCTCGATGTCCCGTTGAGGAAAGAGAACCCCAACCGAACAATGAAGATCGACTCACACCTGGATGAGGTAACTAAGGCTCGATTAACCACTCTTTTATAGAAAAATACAGACCTCTTTGCCTGATCGACTATAGACATGTCTGGCATAGACCCAAAGGTGATGTCCCATCATCTAAAGGTGGATCCAACTTATTGCCCGATGAAACAGAAGAAGCGAAGCTTCACCTTGGACCATCAGAAGGCCGTATCTGAGGAAGTAGATAAGCTACTCATGGCTAGCTACATCAGAAAAGTAATATACCCAAATTGGTTTGCAAATGTAGTCTTGATCAAGAAGGCAAATGGAAAGTAGCGTATGTGCATCGACTTCATCGATCCAAACAAAGCCTGTCCAAGGATAGTTACCTATTATCTCAAATTGATCAGTTGGTGGATGTCACTTTTGGACATGAGCTCTTCAATTTCATGGATGTCTTCGTTGGTTATAATTAAATCCGGATAGTACCTGAAAATAAGGAGAAAACAGCCTTCATCACTGACCATGGGCTATTCTGTTATGGAGTGATGCCCTTTGGCCTAAAGAATGCAGGGGCTATCTAGCAGCGGTTAGTGAACAAAATCTTCAAAGACCAACTTGGCCGCAACATGGAAGCATACGTGGATGACATGCTAGTCAAGAGTCGAGCCGCTCCAGATCATGTTGCTGACCTCTTCGAGACCTTCAACATCCTCCATTGATTTTGGTTGAAGTTGAACCCAACAAAGTATGCTTTCGAAGTTACCATCGGTAAATTCTTCGAAATTATAATCATACAAAGAGGCATCGAGGTAAATCTCGAGAAGATTAAGGTAATTCTTGAGATGATGCCGCTAAGAACTATTGAAGAGGTATAGCATCTCACTGGTAATGTCGCTTTGCTCAGTTGCTTTGTTTCCAGATCGATCGAGAGGTATCTTGCTTTCTTCCAAACCCTCAAGCAACCAAAAGTCTTTCAATGGACCGTCGAGTGCTAGAAGGCATTTGAGGAGTTGAAGCAATATCTTAACTCTCTACCCCTGCTCGCGAAACCTCAATCGGATGAAGAGTTATTGCTATACCTCATCATTTCTCCAGTGGCGATTAGCGCAATCCTCATTTGAGAAGAAAGACAGATTTAGAAGCCCATATATTATACTAGTAAAGTCCTTCATGATGCAGAGATTAGATACTCCAAGCTAGAGAAGCTGATCTTTGCCATGGTGAGAAAACTTCGACCTTATTTTCAAGCTCACACCATTTGCTACGTACTGATCAGCCAATCAAGACCATTCTCTACTATCCAGGTACCTTGAGATAGATTGCAAAGTGGGCTTTGGAGCTTTCGAAGTTTGGATGTGCAATACTGTTTGAGGCCTTCCATTAACTCCCAAGTGCTGGCAGACTTCATCCTGGAGTGCACCATCCTGAATGGACAAAGCTCAAAACTGGAGAAGGTCCAAAAGGTGGAAAGAGCTCAAAAGATGGGGAAAGCTTAAGGAGTGAGGAAGTGGATGCAGAATCTAATCCTGAGGAGCTATGGATGCTGCATGTCGTTGGCTCATCAAATGCATCTGGAGCAGGGTCCAGGATTATCTTAATCAGTTTTGAAGGAGATATAGCAGGATATGCTCTACGCTTTGACTTCTCGATTACCAACAATGAGACAGAGTATGAAGCTCTGATTACTGACCTCAAAGTTGCAAGAGAAGAAGGGGCTCAACCCCTAAAGGTCTTCAGTGACTCCCAATTGGTTATTGGGTATATCAAGCATGGAGATGAGATCCGAGAGGAGAATATAAAGAAATACCTTCGAAAGATAAAGGATTTGACCTTAATCTTTTTTAGTTTTAATATTCAGCTGGTCTCCAGAGTAGAAAACAGCAAGACAGATGCACTATCGAAGCTTGCGGCTTTACTACCCACCAACCTAGAAAAAGAGACCTACTTCGAGATGTTAAAGATCTTGAGCCACAAAGAACCTCTTGTTGTCCAGCAAGTTGATGAAGAAGCCTATTGGATTGATCCTCTGCTCAGATATTTGAGATCAGATGAGCTACCATCTGATCACAAGAAAGCCCGAAAGATAAGGAAGCTGTCCGCTCATTATATTCTGTACGACAATAAGCTGTACAAGGGGTCATTCTCCCTGCCTCTTTTGAAGTGTTTACGTCCATCTGAAGCTGATTATATGCTACGGGAGGTCCATAAAGGAATCTGCAGAAGCCACTTGAGGGGTAGATCCCTTTCTTACAAAATTCTTCGGTAGGGCTACTTCTGGTCCACTATGCGCAAGATGCAGGCAACTTCGTTAGGAAGTGCGATCAATGCCAAAGAATTTTCAACATTCAGCATCAGCCGACAACACTTCTGACTCCTATCAGCATCCCGTGGCCATTTGCTCAGTGGGAGATAGATATCCTTGGTCTTTCTCCTTTTGCATCAGATCAGCATAAATTTTTTTTAGTGGCCATCGACTATTTTACAAAATAGATCGAAGCCTAGCCTCTACCCTGCATAATAGAGGCAAGAGTAAAGAATTTCATTTGAAAATCTATTATCTGCTACTATGATCTTCCTAGAGTGCTGATCATAAACAACGACAGACAATTTAATGGTGCTCAACTTCATGAATTTTATAAAGAACATGGAATAGAGCACCGTTTCACCTCGGTAGGCCCTCCACAAGTAAATGAAGAGGTGAAAGTGACCAATAGAACTCTCCTGTAGGGCTTGAAGGTCAGATTAGACTGGACTGAGAGGTCATGGATAGATGAGCTTCATCATGTACTGTAGGCTTATCGGACTACTCAGAGGATCCCAACTCACAACACTCCATTCAATCTAGTATTTAGGACTGAAATGGTCATACCCATAGAATTTGGACTTCCATCCCTCAGAGTGGAGGAGTATAATGAAGACACCAACTCAGTGTGGCTTTGGACTAATCTCAACCTAATCGAAGAAAGCAGGAAGCATGCCGCTGTGAGAATAGTGATGGAATTAGATTTAGGGTTTCAAGATTAGATCTTGAAACTTTTTCAAGATCATGCAGCGGAAGATTAAAATAAATCAAAATTTATTTTATAAAATCAGAGAATTTTTAGATCTAAGATCTTATTATATAATTATTATATGGTATTAAATTAAAAATTAAAATATATAGAGAATGAATTATATGTTGATTATATCAACATGTTTCTATGCTACATTTAATGTATGTAATAAATAATAGATCAGATCTATTACCTTGCAAGTTAGACATTCTAACCTTGCTGATCCGAGCTTGAAGATGATGTTGCGAGCTGCACATGCGTCCGATCTCTAGGAGTCATCTACACGAGCCCACGAATCTCGATCAGAAGTCTTACTCCAGGAAATCAGCACAGTATGCTAGTACTACGCTGATCTTTCTTCGATGGTTGATCAGGTGCCTCCTTCTTCTTAATTTGGACTCTTCCAAAGATGAGAAGTAGGAAAAGGAGTTTTAGATCAGAGATGCTCTCAGAAAACTTAAGATGGAGGAAGAGAAGAGATGAACACAACAACCCTAGAAGAAGACCCTCTTCTTCTTCTCTTTTCTCTCTCTAGACACCTTATCTTGTGACTATTATATCTCCACACCCCAACCTTCTTTCTCTCTGATTTTTGGATGCCCCAAAGGTCTCTCTTTGGTATATTTTTTAAAAAAATTTCATGAATAAATTTATTTTATATAGAGAGATATGATAGAGTCCTTATATAGGTCAAATCCTAATCAAGGTTTATCCAAACATGGCAAGATAAGGGGCGCCCAACTCTTGGGTGCCCCCTCCTTCTTTTTGTGCATGGACCAACAGAAAAGGGTGCCTATCAAGTTCCATAAAAGTCATAAAAATTTTAAAAAAAATTGGATAAAATCGATGCAAAAAAAAAAAAATTTGAATTTCTAAAACTCTATCTCATAGAATTTGAAATCCAAACTTATTTCTACTTTGATTTGATCCACAACCATCTTCCATGTAAGAAAGAAGAGAGAAAACCTTTTGGGCATGGTGAAGACCTGGGAGAGGATTTTTGTCTCACAAAATAAGAGAAAATTGGCATGGAATAAGAGAGAGGGCGTGGGGGGCTTATGTGGTGCAAGGTAGAATCCTAGTCATACTAGGATTCTATCTTATGACTTGTTTCAATTTGGTTTCTCAAATCAAATAAAATTAAAATTAGATCAATCTAATTAAAATAGATCTTAATCCAATTAAAAATCTAATTTAATCAGATTAAATTTGATTTAAATCTATTTAATTTTTTAATCAAATTAGAAATTAGGTTGACCCAAATCCTAATTGAACTAGGACTAGTTTTTCTTGCACTTGGCTTATCCAATAAACCAATTAGACTTGATCCAATCAAGCTCAAACTAAATCTAATTAAATCATATTCAATTAGACTTAATCTCAGTCCATTGGCTTAATCTAATTAAGCCAATTAGCAATCGAATTGCTAATCGATCCTCCTGCAACACTTGCACTAGGTTAAATGTCAATCGTATTAATCGTTTAACTCTAAAATAATTTTTAATCATTGATCAACCATCCGATCGGATCATAACTCTAATGTGTATGATCTCATAGGTCTGAACCTAAGCTGGTAGCATAGAAATAAATTTTTATACCAATCGAAGTGACCATCTAGCTATGGTACCCGACGACCGGATAGGTCGAATGTGTAGAACAACATCCTTAGAATCCATGTGGATATAGTTTCTATATAATTCATCCCCTTGATCAAAATGATCATAGGACACCTCAGAGTTCAATTGTCAACTCTGATCAGCTTGTCCACATTGTATTTCAAAATATCAAATCTATCTGATGGATTATCCTGGCCAAGATTTTGCTAAATTGAAATACAGCGACTCATTCTTCTCCAACTCTTGGAGTGGTCAATCCCATCTCGATCACACTCTGACTTCGCAAGTACTTAACTATGCCTAAAAGCTTTTTATCACTGAATTAGAAATTCAGTTAGTCCAGTACCAAAGCACAGTGAGTTGCTTGCAAGTCACTGAGGCGATCTCAGGTCTAAGGGACACTTATACCTATATCCCATCAGAGATATTTTCGACAGTAGAATGCTCTAGAGTTGGTCACGTTCAATGACGATGTACCCTTACATCTCATCTATATGCCATACTAGTATCTCCACACTCCTTGATTAAGAGGACAACCAACCCATATGACCTACAGCGACCTATGCTCGATAGAAACTGTCATCCTTATTAACAACCTATCATTTGGTCATGAATAATTTTAAGGACTAATCGATAAAGCCTCTCTTTATCGAACTTAAATAGTTCTAAGGACTTCATCATAACAACGGAGTTCGTTAGAAGATAAAAACTTATGATAAAAATGTTAAAAATATATTTTATTTATTAACAAATCAATTACAATACTTGGTTGCTCAACCATCAACAACTTGACGATTGACTTTTGGGACATATTTCCCAACAACTCCCACTTGTCCTAAAATGACTCGGCACAGTATCTAATATCCATCTTCGATTTGTGATTTTCGAACTCCTTTATCGTCAGAGCTTTAGTGAAGGGGTCGGTCAGGTTCTTCTTTTCATCGATCTTCTGAAGGTCGACGTCACCTCAATCAGATCTCTCAGATCAGGTGGAAGCGACGTAAAATGTGCTTCGTCCGCTGGTGTGCTTTGGGTTCCTTCGCTTGAGTTATGGCACCAGTGCTGTCGCAGTAGAGCAGAACCGGACCATCGAGGGAGGGTGCTACTCCGAGCTCGGTGATGAATTTTCTCAGCCACACAGCTTCCTTCATGGCATCCGATGCTGCGATGTATTTCATCTCACAAACAGAGTCTGCCATAGTATGCTGCTTGGAACTCTTCCAGCAGATGGCTCTACCATTCAAAGTAAAGATATAACCCGACACGCTTCTACTGTCATCATGGTCAGATTGAAAGCTAGAGTTTGTGAACCCCATAAGTTTCAGATCTAACTCACCATAAACCAACCATTGGTCCTTAGTATTTCTCAAATACTTAAGGATGGCTTTAACCACTTTCTAGTGATTTTCTCCGGGATCAGATTGGTATCTACTCACTACTCCTGTGAGTATGCCACATCTGACCTTGTACATGTCATGACGTACATGATAGATCCCACGGTCGAAGCATATGAGACTCTACTCATACGCTTCTCTCTTCAGAAGTTGTCAGACAATCCTTCTTAGAGAGAGAAATTTCATGGCCTATCGGTAGATAGCCCTTCTTGGAATTCTCCATGCTGAATCTCTTCAGCACAGTGTCTATGTACGTGGACTGGAATAACTCAAGCATCTTTTTAGATCTATCCCTATAGATCTTCATCTCTAGGATGTAGGATCCTTCACCCAAGTCTTCATGGAGAACTGCGATGATAACCAAACTTTTATTCCCTGTAGTGCGGGGATGTCATTCCCGATTAAGAGAATGTCATCCACGTACTAGACAAGAAACACTCCAACTAGACCATTTGCCCATTTATAGATGCATGGCTCTTCTCTGTTCTTAACGAAGCTATATTTTTGATCACCTTATCAAAATGCATGTTTCAACTCTGAGAAGCTTGCTTTAATCCATAAATGGATCTCTGAAGTTTGCACACCTTGGACTTATCTGTGGATGTAAACCCCTCAGGTTGTATCATATACACCTCTTCGGTCAGCTCTCCATTCAGAAAAGCTATCTTTACATCTATTTGTCAGATCTCATAATCCAGATGGGCAGCTATTGCAAGCATTATCCGAATGAATTTGAGCATTGCTACAGAAAAAATATCTCATCATAGTCAATACCACAACGTTGACAATACCCTTTGGCAACCAGACGGACTTTATAGGTCTCCATCTTTTCGTCTACACCCCACTTTTTTTTGAAGACCCATTTACACCCAATGGGTTTAACCCCTTCAGGTGGGTCAACCAATGTCCATACATTGTTGACTTTCATGGACTCTATTTCGGATTTCATGGCTTCAAACTATTTTTCAGAATCAGGTCTCTGCATTGCATCCATATAGGTGATCGGATCCTCATCGTTCTCATCGAGTTCGATGGGATCACCGTTCTGAATCAAAAAATCATAGTATCTGTTTGACTGATACGGTACTCTATCAGATCGTCTTAATGGTGCAGGTACATTGGGCTCCAGATCTGATCTAATCAAATCTGACTCAGGTTCAGCTGTTGGTGTCAGTCCTTTTACTTGTTGAACTTCATCAAGTTCAATCTTAGAGGCAACGATTCCTTCACCAAGGAACTCCTTTTCTAAAAAGGCTGACGAACACCTTTTATTCATCAGCATGGTAGAAAAAATATCCTTTGGTCTCTTTGGGGTACCTTATGAATGTGCATTTATCAGACCTAGGTCTGAGTTTATTTGTAACTAATTGTTTGACATAGATCGGACACCTCCAGACCCTAAGGTGTGAAAGTGCTAGCTTATGCCCTGTCCATATCTCATATGGAGTCTTAATTACAGACTTACTTGAAACCCTATTTAATAGATAACAGGTCGATTCGAGTGCATATCCCTAGAAGGATATCGGCAAGCTGGCAAAATTCATCATGGATCGGACCATGTCTAATAGAGTCTGATTTTTTCTTTCAGACACACCATTATGCTGTGGTGTTTCTGAAGGAGTCCATTGGGAAAGAATTCCATTCTCTCCTAGGTATGTGAGAAACTCACCAAAAAGGTATTCTTCTCCTCGGTCAAACTGAAGAGTTTTAATACTCTTCCCAGTTTATTTGTCTACTTCACTTCGGAATCGTTTGAACATTTTAAATGAATCCGACTTATGTTTCATTAGATAGACATATCCATATCTGGATAGATCATCCGTGAAAGTGATGGAGTAGAAATATCCACCTCTAGCACTTGTGCTCATGGGCCGCGTACATTAGTATCTCTAGGCCCAAGAGCTCAGTAGCTCTCTCATCTTTTTCAGTAAAAGATGACTTGGTCATTTTACTAAAAAGACAGGACTCATAGGTTGGAAGTGATTCACAATCACTGACTTCGAAGATTCCTTTTTGAGTCAACCTGTTTATTCTATTCTTATTTATATGACCTAACCTACAGTGCCATAAGTAGATATTTGATACACTGTCTAATCTAGGGTGCTTGCCAGTAGAATAGACTCTTATCGGGCTTGATCTTTCTGGTCTGGCCTGCACTGATGTTCCAGCCTGAATTTGTACCTTCTTCACTTTCTTCTTCTTGTTCTTCTTTCCTTTCTTAAAGGATCGAGAACCAGAAGATGAACCTCCTACTAAGTTCACCGACTCCTTATGGAGTTGGTGATCCTTCTCAAAGTTTTGAAGCAACTCCTGTAACCCGTGATAGTTTACTTCAGGCTTTGTCATTCTATAATGAGTGAGGAATAGGAGATAAGACTTGGGCAGCGAGTTCAGTATTGCATCTTTCTCAAGCTGCTCATGCAAGGAAAAGCCGAGCTTGCCCAAACGCTCCATCAGCTAGTTCATGTACAATACATGATTAGTGATAGAGGCACCATCCCATATTTTGGTGTTGAAGATGGCACAACTAGTCTTATGCCTCTCCACGTCATCGGGTGTGCCAAAGGCATCCTCCAACACTTGAAGCATGTCCTTTGGCTGAGCCATCTCAAATTTATGACTGAACTCATCGCTCATGGCAGCCAGCATGATGCAGCGCACCGTGGTCTGGTCACTGAGTCACTTCTGGTAAGTATCTCTGACTGTTCTACGTGCATTGGCAGCTGGCTCCTCAGGTATAGGATCCGTTATCACATATAGGATCCGTTCATGCTCCAGGACTGTCTTCAACTTTCGATACCACTACCAAAGTTGGTCCACCAACTTATCATTGTCCAATAATGATCGGAGCGATAGGGAAGTGGCCATATCTGCACAAAGAAAAATCATAACCTAATTAGTAATTGATTCATTAAACCTAAAGATTTGGATTTTAATAAAAAGGTTTCTTCCACTATTTTATTCAAATTAGTAGCCTCTACCTCCAATTCGAAGAATTATTCTAATTCCTTAGTGGGTACTAGAATCCACTTAGACTGCACACAAGTCTAACTTTGGTTGGCTAACCCATGTACATCTAAGGGTAGGTTTATAACCAATTATTTTCTAAACATTTTTAGTAATTTTAATTTTATCCCAGTCCCTAATCAGTAGGCTTTGGCCTCCACTGAAAAGGTCTGGTTAGGTCCAACCATTAACATGACTATACTTGATCCATCTAGCCAATGAATGATTAGATCCAACTTTGGTTGGCTAAACTAACCATCATTTAGAAAGATACAGTCAAGAAATCATATTATGAATGATAATTTCATCAGCCGATAAGCATCGGGCCTTTGGGTCTCCAATGATTATCCAACTGATGGACCCATTATCATCCACTTAATGGGAGGCTATGATCTAGTTATCACCATAATTATTTTATTTTAAGGACCTAATAATTTTAGAGGATTTAATTGATTTAGAGGATGAGGTCAGATGAACCAGCTTATCATGATCCTCCCACTGGCTTCACCAAGTCAGCTTAAGGGAGACCATTAAAAGGGCTAGTCTAGGAGCACCTAAATCAGTCACACTGATTTACCTAGCTAACATGGGTCAGCTCGAATAGTCAAGTGATCCAATCAAAATATTTTCACCAAGAGGTCAGGTAAGTTCAATCGGTGGGAGGGTCTACCAAAGCTTGCCTTAGACACCATCAGAAATGGCCAGGTAAGCAGGCTCCCAATTAAAAAACATCGATCTGGTTTACCTTAGACACCAACTGGTTTAATTAGTTTTGATTGGATCAACCTAACAGTTTGTGCTAGACCTCTTAGCTAAGAATCAAGTCTATTTGGTTTTCATTAAATACATAGACTTGACCAACTATAACTATTGTAATTGATCTAGAGAATCTTTGACCTAATCTAAGACAACAATTGATTAGATTTAGTCAATTCTCTAATTAAGTCCATCTTTAATCTAACCTTAGGTCTAACCCAATTAATGAACCTAATTTTCACTAACCCATTAACCCAATGTGTTATGGTTTGTGTTTTAGGTTCTTGAATTCACAATCCTAGAACCTAATCAAAACAATTCTTAATTCTCAATTAAGTTTTGGGCTGAGGGTTGGGGTTCGACTTTTTGAAAATAATTTTCATGTTTGTAAAATAATTTTACAACATGGTTCTACCAACCAAGTTGTATGTTTGATTCATAATCAAGATGCAAATGAAATAAACATGAAACTACTTTAGATCTAGTCTAAATAGATTCATGTAATTTAAACAATTTCAACTTTAAACTGTGCAAATTTTTCAGACAAAAATATGATGGTTCTTTGTGTAGGTTATATTAACAAAGAGATTTTATTTTAGATTTAAACATCTTTTAAGTCTAATAAATTATAAATTTAATTTAGATCATATCTAACAAATTTATGATTAAAGATAGATCTACACGAATTAGGACAACCTTTGCACTGTAAGGGGTAAACCTTACAGCAGGACAACCTTGCAGTTCATGATTGATCTAAAAATTTTAATTTTAAATTTAATAATTAGATTATAAATTAGATCTAATCTAAGAAATAATCTAAGTATGTATAAATAATCATGTAATAAACAACCTAGGCTCTGATACCAATTGATGGAACCAGATCTAGGGTTTCAAAATTAGATCTTGAAACTTTTTCAAGATCATGCAGTGGAAGACTAAAATAAATCAAAATTTATTTTATAAAATTAGAAAATCTTTAGATCTAAGATCCTATTACATGATTATTATATGATATTAAATTAAAAATTAAAATATATAGAGAATGAACTACATGTTGATCATATCAACATGTTTCTATGCTACATCTAATGTATGTGATAAACAATGGATCAGATCTATTACCTTGCAAGTTAGACATTCTAACCTTACTGATCTGGACTTGAGGATGATGTTGCAAGCTGCACATGCATTCGGCCTCTAGGAGTCGTCCACACGAGCCCACGAATCTCGATCAGAAGTCTTGCTTTAGGAAATCAGCACAGTATGCTAGTACTGCACTGATCCTTCTTCGATGGTTGATCAGATACCTCTTTCTTCTTGATTTGGACTCTTTCAAAGATGAGAAGTAGGAGGAGGAGTTTCAAATCTGAGACACTCTCAGAAAACTCAAGATGGAGGAAGAAAAGAGATGAACACAACAACCCTAGAAGAAGACCCTCTTCTTCTTCTCTTTTCTCTCTCTAAACATCCTATCTAGTGTCTATTATATCTCCACACCCTAACCTTCTTTCTCTCTAATTTTTGGATGCTCCAAAGGTCTCTCTTTGATCTATTTTATACAAAAATTTAATAAAAAAATTTATTTTATATAGAGAGATATGATAGAGTCCTTGTCTAGGTCAAATACCTAGTCAAGGTTTATCCAAACATGGCAAGATAAGGGGCATCCAACTCTTGGGTGCCCCCTCCTTCTTTTTGTGCATGGATCAATAGAAAAAGGTGCCTATCAAGTGCCATAAAAGCCACAAAAATCTCAAAAAAAATCTAGATAAAATCGATGCAAAAAGGAAAGAGTTTTGGATTTCTAAAACTCTATCTCATAGAATTTGAAATCCAAACTTATTCCTACTTTGATTTGATCCACAACCATCTTCTATGTAAGAAAGAAGAGAGAAAACCTTTTGGGCATGGTGAAGACCTAGGAGAGAATTTTTGTCACATAAAATAAGAGAAAATTGGCATGGAATAAGAGAGAGGGTGTGGGGGGCTTATGTGGTGCAAGGTAGAATCCTAGTCTTACTAGGATTCTATCTTATGACTTGTTTCAATTTGGTTTCTCAAACCAAATCAAACCAAAATTAGATCAATCCAATTAAAATAGATTTTAATCTAATTAAAAACTTAATTTAATCAGATTAAATTAGATTTAAATCTATTTTAATTTTCTAATCAAATTAGAAATTAGGTTGACCCAAGTCCTAATTAAACTAGGACTAATTTTTTCTTGCACTTGGCTTATCCAATAAATCAATTGGACTTGATCCAATCAAGTCTAAACTAAATCTAATTAAATCATATTCAATTAGACTTAATCTCAATTTATTGGCTTAATCTAATTAAGTCAATTAACAATCAAATTGCTAATCGATCCTCCTGTAACACTTGCACTAGGTTAAATGTCAATCGTATTGATCGTTTAACCCTAGAACGATTCTTAATCGTTAATCAAGCATCCGATCAGATCATAAACTCTAATGTGTGTGATCTCATAGGTTCGAATCTAAGCTGGTAGTACAAGAATAAATTTTTGTACCAATCGAAGTGACCATCTAGCAATGGTACCCGACGGTCGGATAGGTCGAATGTGTAGAACAACATCCTTAGAACCCATGCGGATATAATTTCTATATAATTCATCCTCTTGATCAAAATAATCATAGGACACCTCTGAGTTCAATTATCAACTCTGATCAGGTTGTCCATATTGTATTTCAAAATATCAAATCAATCTGATGGATTATCTTGGCCAAAATTTTGCTAAATTAAAATGTAGCGACTCATTTTTCTCCAACTCTTAGAGTGGTCAATCCCATCTTGATCACACTCTAACTTCGCAAGTACTTGACTGTGCCCAGAAGCCTTCCGTCACTGAATTAGAAATTCAGTTAGTCCAGTACCAAAGCACAGTGAGTTGCTTGCAAGTCACTGAGGCGATCTCAGGTCTAAGGGACACTTAGACCTATATCCCATCAAAGATATTCTTAATAGTAGAATACTCTGAAGTTGGTCACGTTCAATGATAATGTACCCTTACATCTCACTTGTATGCCATACCAGTGTCTCCACACTCCTTGGTTAAGAGGACAATTAACCCATATGGCCTACAGCGACCTATGCTCGATAGAAGCTGTCGTCCTTATTAACAACCTATCATTTGATCGTGAATAATTTTAAAGATTAATCGATAAATCTTCTTTTTATCGAACTTAAATAGTCCTAAGGACTTCATCATAACAACGGAGTTCGTTAGAAGATGAAAACTTATGATGAAAATATCAAAAATATATTTTATTTATTAACAAATCAATTATAATACTTGGTTGCTCAACCGTTAACAGCTTGACGATTGGCTTTTGGGACATATTTTCCAACAAATAACTGCCTATCATCAGAGGGTGGTCAGATACTCCAATGCTTGGATCAAGACCAAGGAGTTTTAAGTTGGCGATCTGGTATTATGGTGAGCTCAGATCGACACTCTCAAATAATTTCCTCAGATCGGCAAGCATGGATGATTACTTTTGATCAACTTAAATCTCAACGGTCTTTAATCGATCCTAATTCAAAATCGACCCGACTACTGTTGGAGTTCCTTTGCTCGAAACATTCTTACTTCCTATGATCAGAATTAAGTTTATGGCAAAGCTCAATATCTTAAGCTAGTTCACGTTCTGAATAAAAGTGTGCAATCACAAATAAAAGGCAAAGGATATGAAGAAAAAACAAACTTCATTTTTTTCAAAAGTTTTTACAATGACTTCAAAAGGTCCAAGTACAAAAGAAAAAAAAAAGATAAAGGCCTATAAGGTAACATTGGGAGCTGAGACATTCATCATGGGTACATCGACGGCAGTAGATCCCAGAGTTCATCCAAAAATTTAGATTTAATTCTGCATACTTGACAGCAACTCTGTCCTGAATTAGTTGTTTCCCATCAGTGTAGGCATTAGTGGAGAACTTGATCTTCTCGTCCTCGTACTCCATTGATGTTCGAAAGTCTGCAACAACCCTTGAGGTGGCCTCTGCTATTTTTTTTTTGCTGCCTTGGCTGTAGCTTTATTCTTCTCCAATTGGGCTTCAACCTCCCTTATTCTTCCTTACAGT
The DNA here is from genome assembly GCF_000442705.2 of Elaeis guineensis. Lineage (NCBI taxonomy): Eukaryota > Viridiplantae > Streptophyta > Magnoliopsida > Arecales > Arecaceae > Elaeis > Elaeis guineensis. The sequence goes on from NC_026001.2 coordinate 26,085,664, forward strand.
CTAGAGTTCTCTTCGATAGCTCCTCTCAGGGCTGCTTCGGCATCTTCAGCCCTCATTTCAATGACATTGGCCCTCATGGAGGCCTCTCCAGCCTCCCTTATAGTCTTGTCTTTGGTGCCCTTGACCATCTCGACGTCGGCTTGATTCTTCCCTTCTTCAGTTGAAAGATCACGACAGCTCTCCATATACCCATTCAGATAATGGGTGAGCTATCAAGAGAAATTTCTTATCAGTGCACATGATAAGTATATGTTTAAAGTAAACAAAACTGTAGAAGCTTCAACTTATTCAAATAAAGCTCTCCATAGCTTTTCTCCTCACCTTCCTATGCGGCTTGACCAGCAGCTTGGTTGCATTGGCTGGGAGGAGCATCCCGATGAATAGCTCGTGCGCTAGCTGGTAGTCCTCTAAGGCCAAAGCCTCGAGCTTCAATGTAGCTGGCATGGCCCCAGAAGTTCCAACCTCATTGGCTAGCTCATCTTCTGGGGAGAATGCGATGACAGAAGGAGCTGACAAGCTCAAAATTATCTTCTCGAGGACCGACAGGCTCAAAACTACCTCCTCAATGGCTCGACTGGTTTGGCTTTTTTGATTTTCATCAGAAGTCGGTGAAGTCGAGCTAGATTGAATCTTCATGACTCTAAAGTCACTAGCATAAGGAGGCTCAAGACCCTCTGGCCTAGGATCTGACAGCATCGGGGGATGCCTGATCTTGATACGGGTGCTTTATCCACCTACAAGTTTAGTTGTCCTCTTTTTATGGGTCTTCTTCTCCACCTGTCTTGGCAAATCCAAGCCCATCTCTGTAATTATCTCTGCAACCAAATGGTTAGCATAAGGATAAAGTGAAAATTGAAGAACACATGGCCTTGAGGCAGGTGACCTATGCGCACCTTGAGGAGTGGCATGGCTGATGTTGGTGTTGAACAGTGTCTGCATCGACAGAAGCTCCTTCAGCATCGAGACCTTGAAGTTATGCAAGGCCTCCATCTACGCAGGGCCTCCATCTCTTGCCTCTAGCATTAATCCAACAAAGGTTCTTTTAGCATGACCTCTTGAGGTTCACCCCAGGCGACGAACCCCCAATCCTCGTCGGATGTCTGAGAGACGAAGAGGAATCACTCTTTCTAGTCGTGGATAGTGGTAGGAGCATCCTATATCAATGGATGGATATTTTCCTCCTTCATATTGACACGTACCACCATCCGTCTGAATCAGGATGCCTCTTGATGTTCCAGAAAGAAAAGAAGAGTGCGATGTTGGAATCAATCCCATCTAACACACACACTATGGTAAAACTACAGATATGTCGCCATAAGTTCAGGACTATCAAACATAGCGACATCTCAAGATATTGGATGAGAGCTATAAAGAAGGGATGGAGAGAAAGCCTTAACCCAGCTTGAAAGCATTCCTCATAGAGGCTTATCCAGCCTGGGGGAGGTTGGCAGACTCGATCATTTAACCCCAAGATTTTCAGTTGGAACTCCAGAGGAATTTGAAACTGCTCATGAAGCAATACCACATCCCACTTCATTAGCTTGGATTGGAATCCCAATGGGGCAAAATTAGAGTCTCCAGAGGCCATTCTCGTTGCAGGAAGAGTTTTGGAAGTAAAGAAGGATTCTGGAAGCAAAGGACGAAGGAGGAAGAGAGCCTATAGCAAAAGAAAATACGAACGACTGGAAACTCTAACAGCCTGTGCTTGGTCTTGTGTGCGGTCGTAACTGGACCCAGGGTTCAAATCATCTTCAAGCGATCCTTCTTTTCAAAGCATTAATTATTGATGGTGTGAATCAACAGAGTGTGAACAGATGCTCGACAAGTGGCGACCACTAATGGGATATTATCCCTATCATCGATATGGTAGTTAATGCCAGTGATAGGCAAATCATACTTTGCACCACTTTGGAAGAGACATGCAAAGACATGCAATGGTACCTGCCACGTGAAGGCAATTTAAAACTCTAATTCTTTTAATGCCTGCACAACAAGCATGAATTATATTGCTTGAATTACAGCCCAGATTATGGCTTGAACCATGCTTTGCTCAGAATGTTGCTCAGATCATGTATTTGCTAAATTATAGCTCAGATCATATTTTATGATTTCAATTACGACTAAGTTTTTAGCTAATACAGATCAAAACTCGATCAATATAGCTCAGAATGTGATTTGCGCTAATCCATTCAAATACAATGAATATTATCAACAAAAATAAATTTCATTCATTTGCATCTAAAATTGGCTACATCATCTGGATTACAAAAAAAGAAAGAAAAATACATCACATCCTAGAGTGTCGTCAGAGTGACTTGCTTCAGAGCAGCATTCTTCAGCACCGATAACTTCTTCAGTCTGGATGGCCGCATCAACCTTATTTGCTTCAGCAGAGTAACAAGATGCTTTTGCAAATTTTTTTGCACTATCTGCCATCATGGCCTTCAAGCTTTCATCTAAAAAGTTGACTGGTAGAAGCTTGACACTGTCAACAGAGAGATATACCTAAGCCATTATTTTGCACCTTTCGAAGCCCATGGAGAATGTCATTTTGCCAGCCTGATTTATGATTTGAGCTCCTCTTTTTGCCAATCGACCTTCCTTTCTTTCAGCATTCGTAGTTAGAAGCTCCTGATCTATAAGTCAGCGCTAGTGGAGATCCTGGCTCTCTCTCTTTTCTCCTTCAGCTTCTTCTTCAAGTGCTTCACTTCTGACGAAATCTTCTGAAGTTCAGTAGATGGCCTCGGAGACACTTGAATCTCTGTGGAAGCAAAGTCCTCATCTCTCTGAGGTGTTTTCTCCCTGCAGCTTGCTCTTTCTGAGGTCCTGGCTCTCTTAGCTGAGCTTTCACTGGGACACCTTCGAGGATGAACCTTAGAGAAAGTATAATCTCGACCTCTTTTTTCTTTGAGTGTCTACCTCAAGTGCTCTACGTCATCACGGGTTTGATGGCAATCTCTTTCAGCCTCAGACCTTTGCCTCTCGAGGTCTTTGATCTTCTTTTCAACCTTAGATCTCTGCCACTCAAGATCTTTAATTGTCTTCTTGGCTCTCCTCAGCTCATCATCCCGACAGTCAATCATCTCTCAAGCTTCTCGGAAAGCCTCTTCAGAAAAGTTGGCTTCTTTAACTAACTCGACGTTAACCAATCTTTCTTGTATCAAAAAGATACTTTAGCAAGTTTATTTCCTCCCTCGTTGTTGTAAGCTCCAGTGCTGATGCATCAAAGGTAGAGCCAACAAAACTGGCTAGATAATGTCGAACCTCTATACATTTACATGAAGCTGATAGATGATACAAGTTGTAGAAGACTTAAAAAAGAAATTCAAAAACCCCCTACCTGGGAGAAAGATCTCAGGGCACCCTTCATCTACTATTGAGCCCCTTGTTCATCCAAGTACTGCCTCTCAATAGGAGAGAGAGGAAGTCTCTCAGAAACTCCATCATGGACTTGAGATTCTCCATTGTGGACAGAGTAGAAGTTGTCAGTTGCGAAGATCCCATTCGAGTGACTACTAGGAGAGGGCATTGGATTGGAAGCATCTGCTCCAAAGACTCCCTGACCTCCATCGTTATCGTCGAAACTTCCTCAGGACGGCTGGCTATGTCCGCCATTGGCATCTTCACTGATCTCTTCTCTATCGAAACCTCCTCTAGTGGAGTTTTTCTGACAGCTTCCAATGGAGAAACCATGGGCCCAATGATCAAAAGAGGATCCTCATCCCTCACGATTGCGACAGTCGATATAGCGGTCAAAACCTTGACATCACCACCTGTTGGGATTGGAGGGCCAATGGACAAAACTTGGGCTTGCTTCTTCCTAGCCAATACCAATTCAAGCTTTTTCAAGTACTTTAGATTCATCTTATCTCTGAGAGTTGCAATGAAAATCTAGAGCGAAAAAATTTTGCAGTCGTCTTATCTGTACACTCGAAGGGCAAACTTAAAAGAGGGCAAAGGTGAAGACAAAAAGCCACTGTTAGATAAATTAAATTCTTGAGAAAATCACTAGCTACATGGTCTCATTAGTGACGATCATTCATAGCATACTTTCGCCTATCAGGCTGACATCATCAACTTTAAGTGCCAAGGGCACATATGAAAGCACGAGAGCATGTATTCCCAGATTTGAGATACAACTTTTGAGATACTCCTTTCATCTGATTCTCAGACTCAGGAGTAGGAGGATAGTATTACAGTGGTATCATGGGTACGTCAGATCTGTGTGTTATTAAGACATACCTCAGGCTGTCGAGCTATCACTGTGGCTGCTGACTTAAGCATAGAGTGGAGGTATGCAGAGTCGAGCTATCTACATCCTATCTGCTGTGTGGCCTGTTCAACACGTAAGCTACCTCTGTTATCTTGACCAACGAGTCTCTTGACACATGCAGTAGCTGTCCACCCTAAGTAGATAAGTTCAGAGGTACCTCCTTTAATTTCACGAGAATGATTAAGGGCTAAAATATCTTATCTGTAATGGCATGTTTAATGGCCCTGTAATCTCGGGATTGTATGATTTTATAGCTGTTTGATGATATGCCATATAAACAACCAAAGACCTGAGGATTAAGGTGAGCAATCTCTCTCAAAGAACGTATTATTGCTCTTTTATTCTTTGATTTCTGATTTGAGCTTCAGAGGATCCTTGCTGGAACGAAAGCCTCCGACTTGGACTTATTTTGCAGGTCACTCCAGCATCTTTACGCAAGGCTCAGTCACCCGCCTTCCGACCTCCATAAGGACGAGCAGCAACACCTCCGATTGGCCTTGATCTTCACCTAGGATAGGTTTGATCTTTAGCTCAAATTGGCCTTAACCTTCACCTCAAATGGATTTAATCTTTAGCTCGGATTGGCCTTGATCTTTACCTCGGATGGGTTTGACCTTCACCTCGGATTGGCCTTGACCTTCACCTCAGATGGATTTGATATTTACTTCAGATTGGCCTTGATCTTCACCTCGGATGGGTTTGATTATTACCTCAGATTGGCCGTGATCTTTACCTCAAATGGGTTTGATCTATACCTCAAATTGGTCTTGACCTTCACCTTGGATGGGTTTAATCTTTACCCTCAGATTGATCTTGATTTTCACTTCCGATGGATTTGATCTTCACCTCGGATTGATCTTGATCTTCACCTCCAATGGGTTTACCTTGGATTGGCCTTGACCTTCACCTCTGATGGGTTTTATTTTTACCTCTTGAGCCCCCTAGTGTTGAGCCCGACTAGGATAGCCTGAAGAGAATTAACTGATTGGATCTGATCTGATCAACGTATGGCCGATTTGAAGATGATTGAATTTGGTCGGTGCTTGGTTGATTTAAAGGTAGTTGGATCTGACTAACGTCGGCCAATCTACAGATAGTCGATCCTGATCTACATCTGACTGATTTACAGATGATCGGGTCTAATCGATGTTAGAGAGTGTGATGAAGCTTCTCTCATTGAATACTCACTTCTTTCTGTAAATGGGTCTGGCTCTTTTTCTAGCGCTAATCTATTGTGGAAGAAATTCATCTCGGATCAGTTTAGTTGGAGTTGGACAGCAACCGTTGGTCGGTGATGACAAGATGGTGGCAGTAAGATTTGCAAGGTAAGTCTCTTACCGGAGTTGGCTCCGATAGGGATCCTCCGACGCTTAAGTTAGATCTCCAGAATAGATGGAAAAAAGATGAATATTTAGGGAGAGAAGTGTTTCATATCCTGGGGATCCCCTGTGGGCCTCTATTTATGGGCAGAGGCAAAGGTGTCGTGAGGAGGAAGGAAAATCAAATGGTTAGCTCTACCTTATGGGGCATGATATGCTTATAATCTTCTGCCTTATCTAGAGGGATATTTTGTTATTTTTTTTCTTATCCACTTATGATAGGTTGTCATGCGGATTATAAGATTTCTCTAGTTGGTGTGAATCAAATACCATATCAACTTGGATCGGCCATCATCGAGATTGAATCGAGATCATCTTCTCTGTGCATCGGTTTTATCCAAAAAAAACTTTTCCTACCAGTAACAAATCCGATGCTAAAGCCACAAAAATATGTATCATCAAAAAATTACTATCCACAAGTGCTGCGGTTCATGCCAATCCTCCAATAGGATTTGAGTCTCCAAAAATAATAGACTTGGAGCATGCATAGCTAGGAGTAAATATTCGTTGCAACGGTGATACCATGTCAAACTTATAACAAGTCAATGATAATGTTTGCATTTCATCGATTATCGTATATTTTATCGATTTTTGTGATGATATCTACACTGCCCTATTGATTTCTGACTTTTGATTGGCTTATTACAAGTTTGATGTGGTATCACCATTGTAACAAATATTTACTCTATAGTTAGAATCCTCCTAAGACTCGTTTGGTTCATGAATTTTTTTTTTCAAAAGATATAATATTATTAAAATAATATTAATATAAATAATATTAAAATAAATAATATTAAAATATAATAAATATTATAATATTAATATTATATTTATATAAATATTAATATAATATTTATATAATATTATATCACTATTCAATATTTTATCTTAACCATTCATTGATATTTGTAAAATCTTAGCTGTTGATTTAAAAAGATATTTTAGAAAAAATAAAGTAGCACCACTTTTCATCTCATCGGAAGTGCTAAAACTCACCTCTTTTATGAATTTTTATTTTTTATAAAATATAAAAAGTAACTTTTCATGAAATTTTTTTTTTATTCTCTCTCCTCTTAAAACTTCAACCAAATAAGAGGCTCCTATCCACTTCTGAGGAAGTGCCTTTTCCCTCCTCTATTTTCTATCAACCAAATGAGTCCCTAGCTTCTCTCATTTTCTCTTCCTTCCCATTCATCTTAAAAATATATTATAATAATATAATAAATTATAATAAATAGATAATGCTAAAGTTAAATTTCTATTATATGTATATATTATAGTTATATTTTAATTATATGTATACACTAGCTTAGAACTCCGTGCGATGCACGGCATGTATTTATTTCTTCAAATAATATTTTTATAAATTAAAAATTCAATATAATATAAAAAATATAATAGATGATATCAAATAGCTTAAAGGTTATAACCCCATGTGATGCATGGGATGTAATTTTAGTAAAATAATATAATTATTTTAAATTTATTATTTATTATTATTTATATTTTTAATTATTTTTAAATTCTTTCATCTCTTCTTTTTTTTCTTTCTCGATCCTCTTCTTTAAAGGAAGATACCTTTTATTTTTTTTTATCTTTTTTTATTTAGGATGAAAATGAATTGAATAAAAATTTGATCAATTATTATATTTGAATCCATCTGAATATGAATAAAATTTGAATCTGTATCTAATATCTATATCCATATTTATTATAATTATTTACTTATTATAATTATAATAAATAATTATTTATTATAAGTATCTACAGAATAGGATAGAATAGAACTAAATTAAAATTTATCATAAAAAAATTATAATGGACATGAGCAAGATATATGATATTAAAATATCTAATATATAATTTTTTTAATGATCTAAAACATATATTTATCTTTTATCAGTAAATTTTAAGTACTAAATATAAAATAAATCTAATAAATTTTTTAACCGATGCAATCTCAATAGAATTGAACCCTCCAAATTCATTCTTAAAATGCAAGCTGGGGATTGCGAACTTCAAGATTCTTAATAAACACATGGTGCTTGCATAAACATTCGAAGATTCTACCTTTTCTTTTTCATATAATTTTTCTATATTTACTTTTTTTTCTTTTATTTCAGATATCAAACTTTTTTTTATCTTTTTTTTTACTTTTCTTTTCTTTTTCCTATTTTTTTCTTTCCTCTCTTCCTCTTGTTTTCTTCTTCTTTTTTTTCTTCTTGAAACAGAGGAAGGGGTCGTAGGCCGACCCTGCTCCCAGCGACCTAGCGCTCGTTAGCCTTCCTCATCTCTAAGCCATCGCCACCCTCTTCTTTCAGAATCCATGCTCGAATTCCAACCTCCTTGTCCACATCGACTGCTTCTCATTGAGAAATCTCCTCGACATTCGTGGCCCCATCATCGGGATCAACCACATCTTGTCGGAAAAATCCCTCAGAATCTTGGCTCTTCTCTCTTTCTTTCATTTTTTTTTTTTTTTTTTTTTGTTCTTCTTGAAACAAAGGAAGGGGTCTTAGGCCGACCCTCCTCCCAGCGACCCAGCGCTCGTCGACCTCCCTCATCCCGTGAACCATCACGATCGAATTCCGGCCTCCTCGTTCGCATCAGTTGCTTCTTGTTGGAAAATTCTTCGATATTTATGACCCCATCATCGAGATCGACCGCATCTCGTTGGAAAAACCCCTCGGAATCTTGGGATTCTTGGGGAATGCTATCATGTTGTCACCGTAAGGGATGGCGATGGGCTTTTTTTTTTTGGGCTTAGTGGCGGCTGCGGGCGAATAGAAAAGCTTCAGTGAAGATTGTTTTTTTCACCAGCGATCTTTCCACCAGTGCCTTTGATCTCATCGACAGTGTTACCGTCTGGGAGGTGGGAGGCTTTCATCGGGATGCTATGGGTGAACAAAGAATCCTCTATGAAGCGAGCGAACAGAGAAATGTGAGAGGACAGAGAAGCTTTGGCACCTGAGCACTGCTTTTTCTTATCCACGTGTCTCTCTCTTTCTCTTCCTAATAAACTATGTGTAAACGGAAGCTTCTTCAGAGACCTCCATATATATATATATATATATATATATATATATATATATATATATATATATATATATATATATATATATATATATATATATATATATTAGATATATAAGATTATGGCTAAGTAATGAATTTTAATTATTACCGAGTATACGCTGGTCCCTGGCCTGACTCTGTTTTAGAAACCCTTCCGTCCGATCGAACCTGGTGATTCGTCCGTATAAACTTGAGCGAGCGTCGTTCACTTCATCTGGAAGGAGAGGTCGGCTAAGAGAAACGAAGTGTGAGCGCAGGGCGATCGATCGGCATGAGCGTCAGCACTGCGAGCTACCTTGCCCGGCGGGCGGCGCAGAAGGAGCGCGTGAGGATCCTCTACCGCCGAGCCCTCAGGGACACCCTCAACTGGGCCGTCCACCGCCACCTCTTCTACCAGGATGTGCGTCGCTTCTTCTCCTTCTCCCATCAGATCAAATTTTCGTTTTACCCTATTTACGCTCTCCCCCTTCTCTATATCTCACTGCTTTTAAATGCGATCCAGCCGGCGTCTCAAATGCTTGGTAGGGTTTGTTGTGTTCCTCTCGTCTTGCTGGATTTACGCGTTCTAGTTCATTTTTGTTTTCTGTTACTTTATCTGTAGATCCTTCTCTGATCCAAATTGCCATTTTTTTAATTAAAGAATGAGATTGGATGACTTATTAATTCGTTTCACCAGAGACGAGAAGTGTCTAATGATGGTTAAAAAGCTCTGGGTATTCTGTGTTCGATAAGGTTTTGGTTCATCCTTTTAAATGTGGCTTATGCTATTCGATTTTGTTCAAGTTCTTCTGTCGCGTCTGACATTGTGGTACCCGGTTTCATTTCTTAAACTTTTTCAATTTTTGTAAAAGAAATCAAAACAATTGTTTGTCTTTCTGGAGAGTTGTTTCCTCCTGTTGATTTCTGCTTTTTGAATTTTTTGTCATTTTAGTCTGTGTGGAACTGGAGATATCTTGGCTACCACTGAACTTTGTGTGAGACGTCATTCTGTATTATTGATGGCCACAACCAGAAACATTGCAATTCCCAAATTTTTTGTCTACAACGAAACATTTAATATATTGTGTATGAGAAACAATTGTTTTGCTTTTGCTTATGCTGTACTCCTTTTCAGGCATCAGACCTAAGAGAAAAATTTGAGGCCAACAAGCATGTGGTATGTTTCTGTTTTCTCTATTTTTTTTCCTTTTATTTATTAATTATATGGGATCAGGTTGCCTATTGGGTTCATTATTTTGGCAATCCTGACCATTGCCCCTATTAGTTGTTGTATTTGTTTGTAGAACTTGAAAATGGAATATCTACTCGACTTGTCAATTAGAAAGGAAATCCATGATGAAATTGTGTTTGCTTCCTTTGCTTGGTAACTTAGCTCCTATAATATTTGTCTGCAGATTGTTGCCCCCTTTTGCCACTGGATGCCTATTATGTAAATGACAGACCAAAACAAACTGCATAGTCAGTGATAACACCCTACTCATACTCCTAGAGCACCTGTATGGCTGTGTAAATATAAAGGGGCTGAACCATCTAGGTGCTGCTGAGATACATATACACAAAATGACTTCTAGTGCTACACAACAATGCTTTATGCCAAACTGCATTGTTTGCTATTTTAATTGAGAATATATACCACTATTTTTATTGTTTAGAGGGAGGGATAAGGAATACCCTTAATATAATTTATCAAACTACAAATACTTGGAGATGCACCACCAAAGACTCAAACTTGGAACCTCCTCCATTGAAAGGATTGTTGTCATCACTAGGGCATTGGTCCATGCACTATAACAATTTTCTTTTCAAGGAAATAGTCAGATTCTTTAAATACTTTGAAACTATGAGTTGTATCAGGCAATTAGTCATACTATAGATTAAATGACATAAGCTTGAGTTTTTGATTCCATCCTTTTCATGGTGCCACCTCACTTTTATGCCAGGCAATGTTTGGTATTTGGCATGTTGGGTGCCATATGTGCACATGCAATAGTCTCCTCCTGAACTACTTGTTACTGTAGAAGTCTTGAATTTCATTGAAAATTGTAGGTGTGGCTATTTTAGTTGGTCAGATGAGGGTGCCAAAGTAACAATGACATTGAACATTTTTTGAACAAACTATATGCTTGAAATGCTGTATTACAAACCATACTTTTTAGAAAAAAAATCCATTTACAGAACTTAAATGCATTTGACTATACATTTGCCAAGGTGTTTTCTACCAGCATGGTGTATTGAGCATTAGTAGGATAGAGTATGCTGGTTCGAACGTAGTGTCAGTGTGGGAAGCATACCAAGTAGCAGTTCCCTACTGGTCTAGTATGATACCTGGTATGAGTTGGCATGGTCCAATACTTAATAAACCTTATATATATTATTACCTTTGAGAGTTACAATAGTTGAAGCTATTAATATTGTTGGTGGTGGTTTGACAATCACCAAACCTGAAAGTGCACTCTGAAAGCTGATTCCTCTTTCTTAAAAAGTCCACTTTGTTGCATGCATATACTCTGGAAGGTTAAAAAGCAAATCAGATACTTTGGTAAATATAAATGTTCAATGTAACAATTTTATAATGATCCTGAATTTGAATTTCTAATTAAAGATTGGGTACTTTAAGATGATAAGAAAACATTGATTTATATAAAAATATCAAATTCATATTTTCTTTCACTCGAGGCCACATAAATTCTCCTTTCAGTGTAGATGAGACCCCATATATATTGACATAGGACACTGGGTTTAGTGTTGAGTTCAAGCAATGGTAGGCCAATAGGAAATGTATTTGTTAGTTTCTTGAAGGCTCTATCCTCTAGGTACCATCTGTTTCCCAATATATTGTTAGACAGATTATGTTAGGCTTCTAGTTTATGGAAGAAAGCAAACAAAGAGTCTTCTTGGGTTGCTAGGGTTCTGAAACTAAGGATAGATCTTAGGTTTCTATGGCTTGATAATAAGACCTCTAAGAGTTTCAGGGGTTTGTAGGATTAGAAACCAGTAGCACAGTTCAGGGATCTCAGAGGTTTGGATGAACAGAAGCAGAGGAATCAAGGTTCTAAGTGATTTTCAAGGTTTGGAGTTAGATTTAGAAGCTTTTGAGCTTAAGTTCAAGGAAGAGGGTCACAGGACTAAGAAATCGTGTTATGATCAGATTGATAACAAAATATATTCATATAAGTTTCATATAAGCGCCAAAGAAAACCTCCTTATAGCAAAGGAAATCCAGTTTATATCTGAACTTGTACCTTTTGTTTTTCAGCTTTGAAGGCTTCAAATATAATTCCACACTCCACAGCATTAGAAGAAAGCAAGTGGAATAAAGAAGAAACTAAATGAAAAGAATCAAGGAAAATATGGGATAAAAAATAAGAGAGCGAGAAATATAGTCGTACCAGGCCTTTCTCTTTAACTTTTCGTCAAAGCAACTATGAAGAACCGACCCTAATATTTAGCAATATATAGGTTAATAACCAGCCAAAACATTGCCAATTTGAGTGTAACTAGGACCATACAAGTAAAATAAGAAAACCACTGTAAGTTTTCATAGTTACTGTAGCCTGTACTATATTCACCATAGTGATGTGAATAATAAAAAATCCTAAATACTTTCCTACTAAGAACATATCAACTAATGAAAGAAATATATCGCCTGGCTCTAAAGGAAGTTGGTGATCCAATCTGAAATTAAGAAGAGAAGCAACCGTATTCTCCATTAGAAAATGGCTACTACTTTTCTTTAATGAGGGGTGAACCTAGGGATTAAAGCAGGGTATTCCACAACACTAGGTTAAAGCAGTCTTTTCAACTCTAGCATTATTGGGCGAAGTATGGGACAGAGGCTATTCAAAAAGGTTGTACACAAACTTTTTGTAGGATATTTACTAGGGCGCCTGGAGCTTGATAGCCTTGCTTGAAGTGTAGAACAAAAATCCACTGAAAATACATACATGTAGTACCTCAAGGGCCAGACAGAAAAGGAAGGGGGTCTCGACCAATGTGCTGGTGCTCATTTTCTGGCTTTTGTGTGTCGATCTTTTTGAATCGGTTTCTTGATTTGATATTTTTCTATTGCATGTCCTTTCCTGCCTTTGTCCTTCCCTTCCCTTTCTCACTATTTAGTTTCCTGAGCTCGTTGCTGCCATCTCCACGGGCACCATGCGAGGTGTAGTTCTCGATTGAGTTGCAGATTCTTTCCATTGTTTCCTGCGTGGCATAGACCTGATCAGTCTAATCCTATTCTTCCGGTTCTTTTGCTGTATCTTCTGTCACTCCGGCTGCAGCTTCTACATTTAATTCAATTTTTTTATATATAATAATATTCTTCTTAATTTAATCAACTACATATTCTAATTCAAATGAGATCTAGCTTTACCTATTCGACATCATTCTGTCGCCTTTTCATTGAGGGCTTTTCTGGAAAAACCAATGGAACGAGGTCTCTAGACATGAATTGGACCTCCTAAACAATTTCTAGACTAAATAAAATACAAAAGTTTGGATTGCTAGAAAACTTTTTGGTCCCAAAGGAGGTCCTGCATTCACTTGTACTGCATGGATCCCATACCAGAGATTCTCTTCATGAGGACAAATTTTGATAGGATTTTTTGCATGTATACCTTCCTAAATGTTCAAATTTGCGTGAATATCCTTTCAAAATTGATATCTGAATGTATATCCTCATAAAATACTTGTTTTGCATGTATATCCTTTTTTTTTTTTTTTTGCATATGTGCCCACATCATTTAATGTTGTTAAAAAATTAATGGTTTAAAATTTAAATGACTAAAATATCCTTATAGATAGATATGTAAAAAAAAATTATAAGGGTATATATACAAATAGCAATTTCATGAGGATATTCATGCAAATTTGAATGTTTAGAAGGATATACATGCAAAAAAATTTAATTTAATTTTAATTTATTTTATTTAGATTGATTCAGGCTCTCTTACTCTATAATGTAGTAACATGTTACATAATATAACAACACTATGACGATATTATATAATATTTTATATATTAAAATACTATGTTATATTTTATTTTTATGCAAGATGGGACGACTATGTCCATTTTATAATAACATGATATACCTTATACCTTTACAAAGATCTTTTGATAAAATTTTTAAAACAAAATAAATAAGATTATAAATTCTTCTTGTTACATAATGCCCAAATCCACAACTATGTTCATTCTATGCAAATGTACCAGCTATTCATCTAATATCAGGTTTAGATACTTTTCTTAGAAGTATATTATTATACATTAGAGGAAATATGGATGGTTACGATTTGTTTATCTTCTAGATAAAATAATTTTGATCTATCATTAGATAAAAAGATCATTTTATTTATGTAAATTAATAAATTAAGTAAATTTATTATTTTAGTGGCATATATTAATTTTTCTCTATTAGAATAAGAAAAGAATTAACGAACCAAGAGAGATGTATTTATGTTAAGAGTTTTTTGCGTGTATACCCTTCCAAATATTCAAATTTGCGTGAATATCTTCATAAAATTGCTATTTGCATATATATCTTTATAAATTTTTTTTTTTACACATCTATCCATAAAGATATTTTAGTCATTTTAATTTTAAATTGTTAATTTTTAATGGTGTTAAATGATATGGGTACATATAAAGATATTTTATGAGGGTATATATGCAGATATCAATTTTGAAAGGGTATTTATGCAAATTTGAATGTTTGGGAGGGTATACATGTAAAAAATCTATTTTAATAAGTTTTCCTTGCATAAGATAAAACAAACCTTAATAACATTGGTCCTATAACAACAAATTCCTAGATTTGAAAGGAATCAAGATGGATCTTCTTTGTTCCTTCCACAAGTTAATGTACTGACACATCCTCTAGAAACCCCAGCTCATGTGGATCGAGATTGAAGGGTAGTTAATGTGGACTGTGATGCAAAACTTAAAGTGGTTGATTTCTATGGTGGATACAGTCTAGAGATCTTCCTGGATTGGGTTCATGCTCTAGAAAGCCACTTCAAGTTGTGGCTTGCTGAGGAGCATCAACTTTCATTTGCTAAAACAAAGTTGAAGGCAAGGTTTGAAATGTCGTGAGATGGAGGTATACCAGTTCTCTATAGGATGGAATGTCCCACTGTCTCGTTTTGCCCTAGCAGCAGTTCTGGTCATGTATTCCGGTAGATATCCTCCGTCTCTTTCCCCTTCTTCTTTCTTTTCTTTCTTTTTTTTTTTTTTTATTTATTTCCTTCTTTTCTTTATTTTCTTCTACTTTCCTTTCACTTTTTCCTTTTCTTCTCCTTTTCTTTCTTTATTCATTTTTCTTCTTCTTTCCTTTCCATTTTTTTCTTTTCTTCATCTTTTTTTCCTTTCCTTCTTTTCTCTTTCTTCTTCTCTTTCCACGTAGATGGGTCTTAGCATCCTGAACCCGTCTAGGTCCCGCTCTTTCACAACAATGAGATGGGATGGTCGGGACGCCCTCTATCCCGTCAGGATTAAAACCTTGGTTGAAGGGAGAAATCAAGGATATGGTGGACCAAACATTGACAAGTTTATTATACTACCATCTGTACTTGGAATGAAATTAAAGCAGCCATGACTCATCAATTGTGCCTCCAAACTACAAGCAATGGTTCCAATTGCAGTTCATGCAATTCCTGTAAGGGAGTTTGACTATTGAGGAATACATGCCCAAATTTGATAATCTAGGGACTCGATCTGAGTTTCCATAGGTTGAGATATAATATATGTGCCATGCCAAGGCTTGAATCTCCATATCTTCTCCAAATTAACTATGAGCAAGCTCTATGCATTAGCAGATGCTGCGTAGCTTGTGTATCAAATTCAGGAGAAAGTTAAGAGATCAGCTCTAAAGTTTTGCTCCTCTTCTAATGTTATCAAATCTGGACATCCATAACAAATCTGAGTGAAATGAAGATATCGCTAGGTTATGGTTGGTTGCAACAAGCCAGCACACACATTGAGTGCTCAAAGGAGTCAGGTTCAAGTTCCCAATTTAGGGATGTATCAATGCTTCACCTATAAATGATTTGGCCTTCTTCCTGCAATGTCTTAACTAGCAGATGACATTTGTTGATAAGGTCCATTTGATTGCTGATGCTAGCCCCAAGCACAGGGTCAAAGAGGTTTTCTATCTTGAAGTTGAAGGAGTGATGAAGTAAAGAACAGTGGTTGTGAGATGCGGAGGAAGTAAACCATAGCATCATTCTCTGATCTCTTTTCAGTACACATTGGAAAGATGATCATAAAGATTAGAGGCCAAGCAACATTTTCTAGACCAACGTATGCTGTCATGGATAGCTATCCGATCTATGATTGATTCAAGTAGTTGCATCAATGCCATTTCCAAAGATGTTGTGCATAATTAAAGCTGAAAACCAATTTGCATCTCCCTACAAGGTAGCATAAGCGAAGAATACCAATCCCCAAAGTTCATAGGAGGTGTTTTATCTCTTATTCTATTGGTGGTCTCATCGCATAATGTAGTGTTACATGTTGCGAATCAAAGTATGCTGCATACTCCTTGGCTACCTTGCTTTTCAACAGTTTTGTTAAGCATGATGGCTTTGTGAATACATATCCGTTCTAGCATGAAAGCCATACCCTATGTACCCACCAAAGACCTCTAATCAATGAAACTAAGGCACACTCCTAGGCAATGCTTAGCTCCAGGGGAAATGGCTTGTTAAGTCCCTACTGCAACTCCATGGTGTTGAGTTCTTTAAAGGGGAAGGGGGTATTGTAGCAATTGTTGAAGATTAGGTGCTAAGGGTTAAGCAAGGGTGTGATGCTTACCAAAATAAGCTTTGGATGTGCTTATGTTGCTATGCATACCAGCAAAAGGCTGAGATTAGGAATTTGGACAACAATTAAGGTATTTTAGGCTGCATTGTCCTTTGCATTGTAGAAGGGATAGGCTGTTATATGGGATAAGTCTTCTTTTGGTGTTTGGTTGGAGAGATAAAGTGTAGAATAAATGGATGCATTGGTTTTCACGATGATTTGGATTTTATCATAATGACATAATTGCCCTCTCCTTTTTGTTGTGTTTAAAGAGTTGATTAAGACAAAATAGTAATTGGAAGGGATAAGTTTCCCCTACTCCATGGGATAACTCTATTATGCCAAAATAGCAGAATAGAATTTATCTTCTCTCCTCTCTCTCCTCTCTCTCTCTCTCTCTCTGCACTTATCCGAAGATGCTTATTCGGAGATGCTTTTGGGGTGTTTGGCAGGATATCACCCCTCTTATCCCCTTTACTGAATGCAGCCTTAGGAACCCATCTTGTTGTAAGGAACATGTATGAGGTGAGGTGCAAAAACAATTGCTTCCAACATTCTCAAAGATATTGCTAATCAAGTAGCTTTTAGTCTCTATTTCAGTATATATGGCTTTTAGATTAATTGTGAAAGATAATAAGAGGGTGATTTCTATTCATGTGACTAGTACATGCCCTGTTAAGGGTTCTAATAGGGGTTCATAGTTTGGTCAGTTAGTAGGATTTGTAGGGGATTTCAATCTATATCTGTAAGAATTCTATCCAACTCAGACGAGGAAGCTTTAGGGATTGGTTAAGTCTACAAAGATCGTAAGGGCTAGTTGAAATGTTATTGTACAATGAAATTTTTATGAGGGAGTAAAGAAACATTTTGTCTTATTCCACTCATGTATCACTTAGGCCTGTTTGGCTACCCTGGTAAAAGATTCTAGAGAATGAAAATTCTCTGGTAATAGAGTGATGCATCACATTGATACCCCATGAAAACTTTAATCCAGAATTCCATATTCTTAACTGTTTGGGTGATTTAAAAAAAATCCTAAGTGATGCTTCTTAAGCTCACAACTCTCTCATTCTCCTATCTTGTTCCTCTATTCAGGCCAACCCAAATTATTATTATCTACTGCAAGCACCACCACTACTGTCAGTGTCCATCACCACTATCATTACCACCATGATCACACCACATTGCCTATCAATATAATTAAAACTGCTGCCACCATTGTTACAATCGCTACCACCAAAATCACTATTGCCACTGGTACTACCACCATTGTCATCATGACCACCACTACCGTCACCAAGACCACCATCACCACCAGAGCCACTACAACCACCACAATCACCTTCATAGCTACCACAACTGCCACAATCATCTCCACCACCACCACGACCACCATCATCACTACCACAATCATTGCAGGACTAGCGTCATCATAGCCAGTAGCCACCATGATCATCATCACTCCTACTGCAACCACCATGACCATCACTATCATGAGCATTACTATTTCTACTAGCATAACCACCACAATCACTCCCACCATCATTACTTATGCTATCACCATGACCACCATTACCAAGACTGACACCACCACCATTGCAGCCACCACCATCATCACCACTGCCATAGAGTGGGGTTTGCTGCAGGGGGTTAGATTGTCTAAGAGATGAGGTGGAGGACAAGATAAGATTAGGATGTACATGGAGCTGTGGGTGAGGTTGGGGCATGGCAGGTTGTTGGCCCATGGTGGAGTGGTAGCTGTCATCAATAGTTAGGTTGGATTGGGTGAAGAGAGAGTTGCCATCACTGTTCCGTTGTCGGTGGAGCTCAGCAGTGGGTGTGATGTAGGGCTAAGGTAGAAAGGGGAAGAAGGAAAGAGGGCGGGGGTCATGGGGGTGGGTTCATGGAGTTGGAGGAGTCATGTGAGTTGGTGTTGTGATGAGGGCAGCCCTGATAGAAAAAATTGCTGGAAAACTTTAAGTGAGGAAAGGAAATACTCTGGAATTAGGGTTATTGCGGAGCTTTTAGCTGGAGCTACTTTGGAAATTTTTATATTGGGCAAAAAAAACTGAGAGTATTTGCCTAAATTCCAATTTGAGGTACCCAAGCACGGCCTTAATCTTCTACTTTATATCTTAAATCTGGTATTTAGGTCTGTTCCTTTCTCTCTATTTTATTATGTCTTGAGAGGTAATCGTATTGCTGCAATTATTTAGTAAACAGTTCTATTCTAAAAATAGGCTTTATTGTTCAAATTGCTTAATAGATTTGTCTAGATTATATGCGGACTAGTCAGTCTAAGATTTTGGACTTAATTGTTATTATCGTTCTTCTTTATTGCATATGCTATTAACTCTTAAAAGCTAGACCCAATCGTTTGAGTCTGGGTCCAATAAAATCTGCAATCCATGCAAGCTATTTCACTATTCCCTTAATTTGTACATTAGATCGGCACTGAATCATTTTGGATTGCCATGAAACTTTTATTTTTGGTTTTCTAGGGTTTACTCTTTAAAACAATTAGTTCAGATTTAGATAAGCTATCTATCAACCAATAATCCTCGATTTGCACTCTATCCTGTTTTGTGCAGCTTGACAGCAAGCATACAACTGAGCCTAAACCCCAGGAATTCTGCACTTTTAGGTTATCTACACATTGCAGAATGCAGACTATCACCATTTGGTCCTGCATCCTATCCTCACCTGTTAACTGAATGAGGCCACGAATATTCTTGAGTCTACATATGATACTTGATGAAAGCTCCACTTATGTCCTCATGGGTAATTTGAATGTGGCAACACATTATGGAGCTAGAGGTTTGCAAAGATCCTATCGATAATTTGAAGAAGACCAAAAACACCACCTAAATAGAAATCCATATGCATCTTTCAGGTATGATGTTACTTCTAGATTTGAAAATTTACGGATGCCTTATGGAGCAATTCTAAGAAAAATCCAGTGAAAAGATATGGATGTAGAAGAGACTGTAATTTGTATAAAATTTCAAGTATATCATTTTGAAATAGAAACCAAGCCGCTCAAACTAACACAGTATTGAGTTTCCAAAGAAGAATAACTGAAAAGTGTTGGCAGCTAACAGCAAATATTCAAAATTCAGAATGACTTCAAAATTGAATCTAAGGCATTCAAAATTTCTGAATATATCCTGGAATTTGGAAACTGAGTTAATTTTTAGGATTTTAAAAACAACACCTAGGTTGGAGAAAGTTCAAAATACAATACATCTAGAAACTCTTACAAAGACAACCCTAAATTTTAGAAGGAACATATGAAATATAATTTCAAAACAACAAATAAGCTTCGAAGAGGCTCCGACACCCAAAGGACCCAAGCAAACCTTAAATTCAATGTGATGCAAATGGTTACTTTGATTTGATGCTAAAGGAAAACAATGAAATCCTTGCTTGAGCTTCCCTACTCTCTCAAAAGTTCTATCCTGTTCTTTCTTTTTACCATAACTTGCTGCCATTGGCCCTTGTTATTGGCATGAAAGGGCAGTGATTATGAGGGTAAAGATTAACCTGGACCCAGCCAACCTGATCCATGTAGAACATACTTATGTATATATAAAGTCTATTATAATAATATTGATTTTATATTATATAATATATAGTTTCATAGGCTCCTGATTCAAGAATTGGGTTGCTTTTGCTTTTCTGATCAGATTATTGAATTATTATGGTTGCAGTTTGTATTATACATATTCTAGTTCTATAAATATTTTGAATTATTGTTATAAGATTCTTTTTAATATTATATATATATATATATATATATATATATATATATATATATATATATATATATATATATATATATATATATATATATTGTAAAGCTTCTTTTATTAATTTGTTTTGTTGAATAAAATCCATAGTTTATTTGCTTTGGACAATCCAACAACTGACTAGAACCAACTTGATTTGATTGGTCAGGTTGGATTTTTCCAATGTTGATTGGTTTGATTCAGGTCCTAAAAGTTAAGAACCTATTCAGATTGGGTCACTGTTGTGTTAGCCTCTAACCTAACCAACCAACCAACCAACCAGTGCGCACCCATAGCTGTTATACCTCAACATTGCTGCACCCATAGTTATTATACCTTAACATTGCTAAACGGCAGTATTCTGAAAAGAAAATCTTGTCATTAGGTTTCAAGATAACATCTGTTACAGTGCTAACCCGACATACCACATGAGCGGAATGGTTTCATATTCCAATATCTTACATGCATATATTCCTCTAAGTATATGACATATTAGTTTGGTACTTATTTGAAACTTTTCAGTCTTTGTAGATTCCTTCCATTTCCCATCAACACTGCTTCCCTGGCCATCATATGGCATATTATCCTGAGTTCTATAAGGTATAAAAAGACAAATTTTTTCCTTAGTCTGCTGCCTGTTGTTGGAGGCTGTAGCGATGCAATTTGGAATTTAATTTTCAGATTCTTGGAATTATTTCCAGTCTTTTATTTTCAATTTTTGCAATATTTTTGTATTTTTTTTGGTTATTTTCCTATTTCATGATTTAGCTGGCAGATTTCTTCCACCTTTAGTAGCTGTGAAAGGAATCAAATTAGGTTGTTAATAGGTAGCCCGTTGATTTTCTTGTGGCGGGGTTTTATTCACAGATTTGGTTGTTTCGATTTCTATTTTCCTAAGAGTCCTACATAGAAAAGAAAAAGGGGTCGGTTAACATTTATTTAAGAAATGTCGCCGGCTATTTTGCTGAAGTTAATGGAACTGAAGATTACATGAGCAAATACATGAGTAAAGTAGATGACATGGTAGGGGCCATTGCTTGGGGTAATTGGTAAAAGGTTTGGGCGGACAAGTGCAATGGCACGTTCTATTGCACTTGTCAGCCACTTGTGGAAAAAAAAAAGCCAAAAGTTATGTCTGTCCCCAGTCCACCCCTCCTAGGATCAGATTGCCGGACCATAACTGGGTAATGTCTCTATAAAATAGATGACAGGTCTTTTCTCTTCTTCTTTGTCTTCTGCTGGTGCTGCGGCTGGTGCTGCTGCTTCTTTATTTTATCTTCTTCTTCTGCTCTATTCTCTTTAACTCTTCTTTTTCTTATTTTTTGCATTGTTATGACAGGTTTCTGCTGTACCAAACCAGATTATTTAAAATCCAGATCTGAATATAGTTCCCTTTTTTTGGGTTTCCTAACAAGTTAAAAGATCTGAAAAGCAAGGATGTTGTTTAGATTAATTTAAATCTTCACTTGATCAGATAGTGCTTGTTCTTTTATAACCTCCAAATTAATAGCAAGGCTACACAGAGAGGATATCAGAGCAAATTGATCAATGTGACAAACATGCCTTAAGAGGCCTTCAAAAACTCTAATTTATGTTCATTTCCATGCATAAGAATAAAAGATAATGGAGTTCCAGATATGAAAGATTCACGAACTTTGAAGCTTTCTTGCAGCTAAAACAGATGTATTTGGAGTTTATTCGTTGACTTAATCTAGGTATGATCCAACCAGAACATAATAAAAGATATTCAAAGGAATTCTATTTTTTTCAAATGACTATGATGAATAAAGAATCAGTCTAAGTACAGGATGAGATGCAAACAGCTGAAGATCACAGAATAAATGGGTGTGAATGTGATAGAATTGGAAGGTGAGAAGGATCTAAGAAGCAAGGAATCAGTGTTTGTAGATTTTATGGTTTTTAAATTTCTTAAACAAAGATTTGTCATGTAAGGAGTATTCGGTTGAGACCAGGATCTAGATGGTTGAAATTATTGTCAGTTCTAGGCTTTTATCTCAACTTTCATACTATTTTCATATTATTTTTTGGTTATCTGTCTAGGACTTTTGGACTTCTCTTATTCAAATTGACATTCCATTAGTCATTGCAGGGATTCAGGTCCCAGCAGGACGTCTCGGGACGTTCCGTGGGACACCGGGATGGAGTACCATCCCATGTGTTCGGATAGGCCATCTCGCTAGCGTCTCAGCATCCCGATTGGGATGCCTTGGGACATCCTCTATCCCAAGTGTTGGGATGGGGCGGGACGGCGATGCGTCCTATTCCATAGAAAACCAGGATAGCCCCGTCCCAAGGATTTAAAATCTTGGTCCATTGTTTGGTTGGCAATTTTGTTGCTTGTTTAGGAGTCCAAAACTGTCAGTTGTCAGCTAGTCTTTATATGGAAGGAATTTATTTACAGGTTTAGTTATGTTTTCTTTCTATTTCTCAAGAGCTATGTAGGTCATGTTACTGAAGAGGTCATATGGCCAGTTGTTTCAGGAAGGTGGACCGCTTCTATTCCTATTTTTCTTCTACATTCACTTTTCTTGTCCATTTCTAATTTTTTGCATTGTTTTGCTAGGTTTCTGCTGCACTAAAGATCAATTTGAAATTCAGATTGAATATTGGTTTAAAAGTTCATTTTCTTATGCTTAGCAAGTTAGAAAAAGCTGAAAAGCAGCAATTTTGACTTACATTAATCTAAATATACGCCAATCAGCTGCTACTTGTTTTTTTGTATCATCTAGATTAGCAGCAGTCTACATCAGATATGCTTGATTTTGTAAAGAACTAAATATTCAATTTCTGGATTTCCTGTAACTAATCTTTTGCTTTGTTATATTAAGTAGGTTTTTATACACTAAACTACATTTCGCTGGATGATGGTTTGCCTTTTTCATGCATTATTCATCAAATTTCTTCTTAGAGATGGTGCTTATACACAAAAATTTTTGTTATGCTTGAAAATATTTTGTAAGGAACTAAATATTCAACTTCTGGATTTCCTGTAACTAATCTTTTGCTTTGTTATATTAAGTAGGTTTTTATGTCCTAAAATACATTTCGCTGGACTATGTTTGCCTTTTTCATGCACTATTCTTCAAATTGCTTCTTAGAGAGCAAATGATGCTTATACACAAAAATCTCTTGTTATCATATTAACATTGTTTTAACTTTTAAGCAAGCTTTAAGGTGCCATCCTTCACAGATGGTACCCCATTCCTGTTTTGAAGTAATAAGACATATTGATCTCTAATTTTTTTACTGCCTTTTGCCTTTTTGGGTCTTTTCATGTTGTAAACAAGTTGTTTCATGTGATGCAAGTAGATGCCTACTTGATAATAGTGTGATGCTTCAAAATATCTGGAAAAACAGATATTATGCAGAATGGTTATATATAAGTTTTTCAATTATGAGACATGGTAAATTTGCAGGAGGATCTAAACACCATTGATAGGCTTATTGATGAGGGAGAAGCAACATATGAGAAATGGCAGCACCCTGATCCTTACATCGGTAATTGTTGTTAAAAAGTTCAAACAGTCATAGCTAGTAGTCTTATTGCAGTTTTAAATCTTTCATTTTTTTTTTTTTTGATAATGATGATATTTTCTCAAGTATCTTTGCTAGCTTTGTACAATGCATGTGGAAGAACTTGTTTTCCCTCTTTATGTTCCCCACCAGCTCCCCACGCCCCTTTCTTTTTCCAGGGTATGGTTAATATATGTGATGAATATCCTATAATGTTCCTTCATACTTCTTCACGTGGAATTGGCATGTATCATTTTATTTTGTTCTTCACTTGCATACTTTTCTTTTAATGGAGGCTGTAGAAAGTACATTGTGGCTTGATAGTCATTAATGAATGTGTTAGAAAGAGGGGGCTCCTTGTATGATAATGTTTATAAGCTAGAATGAGCAAAATGCAGCTTAGCCTTTATCAGCCAAAAGTAAATATGTGCATAATGAATCAAGAGCTATTGGGTTTTACTTTCCTATCCATTTTTTTGCTTTCCTTCTTGTTTCATTTCCTTTCTTTCTCCTAATGCTGGCTATTCTAATATCAGCTTAAAAATGATGTCGAGGTTGCTTTTGTTTTGTACTTATCAATGTTTTTATACATTTCATTGCTTTTCTCTATATCTTAAGGTAGGTCTTGGTATCTAGAGACTTGCCCTCTGGGCTACTCCTTTCCTGGCTAAATTTGCATTGTTTTGTAGCTTGACATCATTTCACAGAGGATCAGATCAGGCATTGCAGCCATTCTTAGAAAATAAAATAAAAACAATAAATAGAAGAGGAGGGATGAGACATTGAATGGAATATGAATATTATGTCCATAACTGCAGACTGCAATGTTGAAACATGTCATTTAAAAATAATCTGAAATTGAAAGGTTATTAATAGAATTGTGCTAAATATTTTCAAGAATAACATTAAGCTGGTGATAAAAGTAATTTATCCTTGAAGCTTTCTGAATATTTGGCAAATATTCAATCAAGGTTTTACATCTTGATGGGACGAGGGGCATCCCAGCCGTCCTGTTCCTTTCCTATGAGAAAACAGGACCGGGATGGGTTTGGGATGCCAAAACCCATCCACGCGGGGAGAGGAGGAGAAAGAGAAAAGAAGGAAGAAGAAAAGGAAAAAGTAAAAGGAAAGTAGATCTTAGCAAAAGAAAAAAGGAAAGCTGAAGAAACATGAAAAAAGAAGGGAGGGAGAAGAAAGAGAGAAAAGAAGGGAGGGAGAAGAAAACAAAGAAAAGAAGGAAAGAAAGAAAGGAAAAAAAGAAAGAGATGGAGGATGTCTACTGGAATGCATGACTCCGATTGCTATCCGACAGGATGAGATAGCAGGGCATCCCATTCAATAGAGAAAACAAGACATCTCCATTCCATGGGAATTAAAACCTTGTATGTAATATTTAAAACCTCTTTTTGTACCAAAAGAAATCATCTTTTTGAATTTTTATTTGGATTTTCTGATCAAATAGACTGGTGTTTTAGAGAGTAATTATAAGGGTGGTCATGATTTTCATTATTTATTTCAATGCTTGATTTTTCACCAAAAATTTTGCAAGAAGATGCAAGTGGAAACGGATGAGGTATGTCTTAGCTTGGCTATTTGCATCTTATGACAAATGCTGTAAAATGATTGATCTTTATACAGAGCCCATAAAAATTCACTAGAAAGTTGACAAACAAGATCAGTATATGTGGTGATTTATCTTTTATTATAAACACAAGCATGTATAAGACTTAAATACATTGCCTGCCAAAATCCTCAGGTCACACCCCCCTCCCACCCTCTTGTGTATGTGTGTTATTTTCATATCTCCTCATGTTTTCCTAGCGATTTTGAAAATATTGGGCTGGCAACATGTCATTGCTAGTTTTGGCTGCTGGTGGATAGACCCTGTAGGATGTTTTGTAAGGCTTAACCCATTGAATACCTCTAGCAGGCTTCAGTACTAATATTCCTTGTACTGTCATAAAGCATCAGTAAGTTCATGAGTTTTGATTCTCAAGTAAAGTACTTTTTTCTAACCAAATATACAAGTGTTTGTTTCCTATCTTACATGGAAGAGGAAAAACGATAAACCATTTATAATGTGCTGCGGAAGAATTAACCTTGTCAGTGATATTTTCACTTTCTTGATTTGCATGGCATTTGCATGGTGTGGAAACTGAACCCTGCTTTCTAACTGACAATGTCATCCCTTAAGACACTATCTTCATATGGTGGATGCCTGCACATTTTGTTTGTCATTAGTCATTACCATATAATTCTCATGCAAATGAAACCTGATAGTGGTCCTTTTGTAGGATAATACAAATAGACTTTGGCTACAGTTTTAAGCATGATGAGAATATATCTTGAGTGCTTTTTTAAAGGAAAATATTATCTTTAAAGAGAGGGCTTTTCTCTCTGGTTCTTTATCTGTAGCATGAATAACTGGGTTGCCTTATTCTCTATAGCCAAAGTACAGCAGATTTCTTCCACGATTATTGTGATAGCTTTGCACCCCCGGAACTTTCTATCTTTCATGTGGTCATCTTCCTTTTCCACTCATTAATTGGATTCACTAAAGCACCTTAACCACATGTCTTAAAGTATTTACTAGAAGACAAAGTACTTATTGGATCACAAACTATAGGTCCAAAATACAGGGAGATTGTTTGCAGTAGCGCTCTAAGGACTCGTTTGGTTCGTGGGAAGAGAAGGGGGGAAAGCGTGGTCAACGGGAAAATGAAGAACCCCTCTTATTTGGTTGAAATTTTTAGAGAAGAGACATTGGAAAATGGCATTCCCATAGGAATAAAAATTTCATGTTTCATGGAAAAGAAAAATCCATATGGGACATGGATTTGGGCTGAGAATTGGAATCTTTTTTTTTTCCAAAAGTGCCATTAAATCCATGAGTAGAATGAAGGTTTTTTGTTTTATTAAGGGTACGATAGATATTTTATACAGCTTTCTCAGAAAAGGTACTTGGGAATGTGCCACTTTCCTATGGTCAACCAAATATACCAAAACCACTTTTTCAAGCATTATATTCTTAGGAATCAGCTTCCAAGGAAAAACATTCTGCCTAGGAAAAATTATTCCCACGAACCAAACAATCCCTAAGTTGTGGAGTATAAATCAATGTGACAATGACGATTTGACAATTCCAACCCAAAAAAACAATGTGATAATTGATTGAACTTAGGCAATAGCTGCTCAATGTATGCTTTAGTATCTGCCCATGAGGCTTGACCCTATGGTTGTAGATTTATTCTATATGCCACTTTATAGTTTGTATATTTGCTCAGCAGTTAATATTCCATCAACTTTCTGTATTCTTTGTTCTGATGCATGCTACTTCTAATCATAGAGTCAAGTTCAAGGTGGCATGACATGGCATGCATCGTATGTACCATGCTAGTGCCTTAATGTCTTGTGGCACTGGCATGGTATTGATTGATTGTGTGCTAGTACTTGGGATGTTGCCATTGCCAGTTGTGCCAAGCATTTGAAGCTCTGACACAACTTGGCACAGCGCAATATGTTTGGTACCATTGCTTGTCCTTGCTTCTACTATAGTCTTAAATTGATTATGTGATTTTGGTGTAGTGCAATTTGATTTGTATTATTTTCCTGATTTGCAGTTCCTTGGGCTCCTGGTGGCTCCAAATTCACGCGAAATCCACCACCACCTTCTGGGGTAAGATATTGGTTTAATATGCAAAAATTTATTTTGTCATTCTTTGTCAGTCCCTCGTCTGGTTGCTCTGTTACATGAGTTAGCCTAATAGAACTTACGTCGACATAATGTATGTAAATATATTTTTCCACTTCATCTTCAATATATTTTACCTTGGAGAATGCTTGCATTCTCATGCTGGGATAGGCATTGCTTTTTATTGAGGTTTGAGATTCTTGCAAGCATGACACTTGTGCATATGTGATTGATAGGGCACGTTGGGTGATTTACCATCTTACATGCATTTATCTCAATTCTTTTTTTAAAGGAATTTCTTTGATGATTCAGCACATTTCTGAACTGCAAACTCATGCTTTAATATTATAGTGCAAGGCATATCCCAAGTACTTCAAGACTGTTCAATCACAAACCCAACAGGGTTGTAATGCACCACCAATGCAACCTGCAATACCAGCCTCTCTTACATGTGCAAAATGCATTCGAAAATCAAGTATTCTCTCAATTAGATTTTCAAGTGGATTTCACATTAAAAAGAGATTTTGAGACTGCTTGTTTGTTGGTTCATTTCTCAATCCTTTGGTTGCCGCTACAAAATGCTGCACATACAATATTCTTGACATTTTTTATTTTAAGTGGCATTCTCACCAAGAGCGAGAGGGTGGCATATCTTCGTTGGCTAGAAGGTAGACCCACAAATCTACTCTTAAATAAAAAAAATTGACACCTCAAATATATTCAGTTTACATGTATTTTTTTAGAAACAAACCTGGGAAACCTTTTGGCTATTGTTCAATAATGATGAGATGAATGATCAACGACCAGGAGACTTTTTGTTTAGGTGAAAAGGATAATCAAGGGGAGAAAAGAAGTGAGAGGGGATGGAAGAGCTTAAACAAGTTTCCATGAATAGTCAATTTCCGGCAGCACCCAAATGTTCAATCACACAAGTTAAAAGCTAAATAAGCTAAATTACTGCATTGTATGGTTGCTATTCTTGAAGCATGTTTGGAGTTAATTTCCATATTGATTTCATCAATTGAAAATGCTCAGCAAGTGCTCCATACTGCTGTCACATAAGTACTTCAATTTAGTTCATTAAGGCTAACATTTTACTTGGTAGGAAAATTTACTTGATATTCCTAAGATTGTTGTATTGGATATGAACACTAAGAATTTCCTATGCCGTGATTTTGACCATTCTTTTCATTTTTCTGCAATGATAGTTGATTGGCATGTGTATACACGTAATTATTGTTGTCCTTTTTGTTTTTTGGAGGAGAAGATGAATGAACCATAAAAACGATATTTTATGACTTGGACAATTTTTTTACGACTTATAGGCCTCAACCATGCTCTGATTTGTTTGCTGCCACAGCTTTTTTTTTTTTTTTCTTTTTTTCAGTTTATATGTTGGTTAACATTTCTTTTATCTCTGGGTGCAGATCGAGATCGTTTATGACTATGGCAAAGAGGACCACTTGAATTAGAATCATGTTTTTGCAAACAAAGCTTAAAAATTCTGAAAGTTACAGAGACATCCTTTCCCGTTTCTCATCTGTTTGGAATCAATCAGTCTCATGAATAAAGTGAAACTATACATCAGATGTCGTATGTTCTTGATGTTGTGAAAATTTGCATCAAGGTTTGGGAATTCTTTCCATTTACCAGAGCAACCAGTATTGAGTTGCATTTGTGCCTTTATCGTGTGCTTGGTGGAATGGGTTTACTTTGCTGCTGGTGGCGAGTGCTACTGCTACGTGCACTGATGGTGCTCGCAGGGCTGCATGCATGATGTGCATGTGGATGAGTGCAATGCACCGGAGTGTGCATCAAGCACTTGGGCCTGGAGATCACCATTGCGTCATTAGTGGCATTGTGGTGGCACCCGCCACCAAGGGTGAGGCAAACTGGTTCAGTTTTCAGTATGTTGTGAAAGGAAGCTTCCCTGGTTACTTTAGGAGAGGATTCTGAAACGATATTATTTTTTAGGGCAGCAAGCATGCTGTGGCATGATTTAAGCATGGTCCAACTGAATTGGGTAAAACTTCATTTTAAGCCAGATCCAATGTTAAAGCCCTTTATTTTACTAGAAGCCTTCAAAGATCTCGCGACTGAACAAAATCTACTAGCTTGCTATCAATGTTTCAAGGCATCTACCAGCTCGCATGTTAGCTTAGATTTCGCCTCCATATCTACCAAAAATAAGGTATCTAGCTTGATCTTTTCCATATAAAGAAGCAGGGGGCGACAAGGAAGACAAGGAGAGGCCTTCCTTTGTAAGAGAGGCTCGTTCCAACAGGCATATTGGATACCCCCTCGTCTGTTCTAACTTTGAATTCCAGGGATTTCATATGGTTTCTGAAATCAATCATGTAATTTCTTCTCCCTTGAATAAAATTACTTTTAAGTAGATCTTGAATTTTTTGCAAGTTCAATTTGCTAGCATGTTAGCATAGTTTGAATTCCAAGCATTAGTCTCCACCTTTCTTTTGCTTTCTTTTAATCTAGATTTAAGGAGATGAGCTAGCGTTTAAAACCTTTTGATCTCACTCTCCCAAATCGCAAATCCACAAAAATTCCCTTTAATCCTTAAGAAGAAAATCTGAGGGTGGAAGCTTTGATTCCTCTACCATATCAGTAAACACCACTTGAAGTAGCATTCAATACTGTGGCCTAGGAAAGGAAAATTAAAGCCCCAGGTAGTGGGCCCGCAACTGGCTTGGGTGGGTAGGGGAGCCTAGGCTATTTGTAACTTTAGTGCTTATCTAGCCTCTAGTTTGCAGACCATTCCATTATTCATATATTTGTTGCAGTTTTT
Organism: Elaeis guineensis; assembly: GCF_000442705.2. Lineage (NCBI taxonomy): Eukaryota > Viridiplantae > Streptophyta > Magnoliopsida > Arecales > Arecaceae > Elaeis > Elaeis guineensis. The sequence continues at coordinate 26,116,004 of NC_026001.2, forward strand.
TTAATTTTTTTATCTTAAAAATACAAATGGATGCCTCCAAACAACATCCCCGAATAGGATATCTCAGAGGGAACGTGCACAAATTTGAGCTTTCCAGACCAAATTTATCCTGTGTCTTAAGGTGTTTTTAGAACCAAAAATCTATTTGATGGAAACTTGGCAGTATAGTAACCACTATTGGTCAACTTTTAATTTAACTAGGACTTGAAAATGAAATCGACAATAGATTTCTGCCATCTAAAATGATTTAATCGTAAGTTTATTTGCCATCAGATTATGATCCGATGGTAAGATTTCAGCTATTAGATTGTAGGTGGACTGCACTGGCACTATAATATTTGTCATAGTCATACTGTCTAATGCTGGTATAAATGAGTAAAAATATTAATAATATGAGATCAAATTTATATGTGGTAAATTTATATTAACACTGATCAAGTCATCTCATATCGTTCTTTTAGATTATCTGGTGTGATGATAGCAAAGAGTAGCAGTAAGGACTATTTGTGTTGCTTCTTGACAGAAGGAGAGGCCAAATGCTAAATTTTTTAACTTCTCTTAAAGTGCATTTTTTGACCAACAAACAATATCATCCAATACTTTCTTCTTCCTTTTCACTTTAAAAGCCATGAAAGTATTTTTTTTAAAGCAATACTAAACATGCCCTAACATTCCCTTGGTCTAATCTCAATTTTGCCGGACACTTATTTAGAATAAATGTGTTGCCGTTGTAAAAGAAAATTTTAATTTTAAAAGAAATAGTTCAGCACATCAAATATTAGAAAACAATTTATAAATAGAAACACAATTTAATTTAGAAGCTTTAGATATAAATAGTAACACAATTTATAAGATATAGTAATTGTGTCTATCTTATACGGTGACCAAGACAAGCCATGGAATCATGAATGTAGAAGTGTTTCATTATATGGACATGTTCGGTTCCATTGTCACAGCTAATTAACTTGGTTCCATAACCAAGCATTGTTAAGGTTTAACCAAAAGATCAGAAACTAAAACTGATTTGCCACCAGACTACAACTAAAGGCCAATCAACCCAATACACCAGCTCACAACATAAGGTGCACAAAATTAAACAAAAAAACCATTCATGAAATAGGTGAGATCATAAAGACACCATGCAGCCAAGTGGTCTAATGATATTCCAACTTAACTATATATGGCTGGATTGGCAAAATCCAAGTTTGAGGATAGAAAGAGCAAATTAAACTTAGAAAGTTTAATAAACTTGGAATGGCATTTTTACTGTTTTTTATTTTTGTTTTTACATATCTGTTCCACATAATGTATGCAAGAATTCCAAGGGTCAAAGGACTCCACTTATAAATAATGTCTTTTCTCTTTTGCATGCAAAATTAAGTTTAATAAAATTGAGTTTTTCTTCAATTATATTTGGGTGGCAGACATCTTGTAGAAGAACCATAGTATAAGGTTGGGCAACATCAACATCAACCAAATTTAGGTGAAAATTCTGATCTAAGGCTGAATGTTTTTCTACCAAAACCATATAAAACTAGAGGTGCAAGGTTGAACATTTTATAGCTAGAAAATTGACCTTCCAGTTAACCCTTTGACCTACCCTTTTTTTTTTTCTTAATTTTTATTCTCTTTTTAGCTATCAAAATCCATATATCTTCATTTTCATGTCTTTTATATTGCTTTTGCTTGGTTATCTGTATACAACCCATTTAAGAAGAGATGGACTTCTCTCCTACCTAGATAGTGAAAGTTTAGTATTATTAGAGTAATAAGAGAAGGGATACAACATTATAAATTATTTTCCAACTGGCACTCATAATTTTACAAATTTATCAGTTATTTGTTTCCATGATCCCCCTCCTAGGCTTCTAGTTTTTCAATAATTTATTATTTTAAATTTGTTTACACATATGAGGTCAGTAGGTTATCCAACTCAATTGTGTTGGGGTCACGGATTAAATAAAAAAAGGGACTATATGCCCTTTATCTTTATAATTTCATAACAATGATATTACAAAAGTGATGCAGAAGTTGATAAATTATCTCCAAAACCATATAAATACATGTATGTTAAAAAAAAATATACAAATATATTATGAATCTTATCAATTCACTATCTATAAATACCCGTTAGGGCATGTTAACACTCATAAGAATTTTGGTGCAAGCACCATAACACAAAATTAATAAATTTTTGGCCTAAACCAAGCATGTGCAATGCATGTTAAGAAGAATTAGGGAATAAAATAATTAGATGACCGGAAGAACTAAGATACAATAATCTAGGCAGTGCAAAAAAAGAGATGAAAAGTAAAATATATTGTTTATATTTTTTTTTGAGAAATCATTGTTGATATCCAAAATAATGATTTTCTAGAAATAAACTAAGAACATTTGGTGAGTAAATTTGACATGCATAATTTCTTGGACATATTCCTATCTTATTTTATAATATAATATAAATTACTTTGAAAACACGTATTTGAAATTAATGATGTTCAAAATGAGATGCTTTTCTTGCCATGATCCTTCTGATGGTTGCTAGGTTCTTCAACTTGTTTCATGGGTATATTGTTTTATATATAAAGCTACGAGTTGCTATAGCGAGTAATTAATTTAAACATAAAACAAAAGGTATCATGCTCAATTTCAATATCATACAAATTAATATTTGACTAAAGAGTGATTGTGCTTCATCATTTGCAGAAGTAAATGACAAATGAGATTCTGGATGCACTAATGTTGGGTTCAAATGAATCCACATGGTGAGATGTTTATAACCAATAGGGTAGGTAGGTTAAATTAAGGACTCTACAAGAAATCTATTGCTGAATATATTTAGAATTATCTCCTATGACTATATACAGTGATTAATTATTACCTAATTCCATGAAATAAAAATATCTTGTGCACCATTAAGTTGAAAATAGCAAATAAAACTACATTAGTACTTTGAAATCTTAACTACACCAGATGCCATTCTGACTATCTTTTGGAGATGACAATTTGTATAAAAAAATAGATTATGGATCTTTGCACTATATAGATGTTGATATGATATTATGATTAATATTTGCCAAATTGTGCCACTAGGAGTTTGGGATGTATCGAACCAGGCCAGTAGATAACTAGCACGTTTCTGCCATTTGATTTGATTTGTTATTTTTTTACATAAAACTAATGGTCTCTCTTTATCTCGAAGCTTCTCTTTAGCACTCTCTCTCTCGGTTCTTTTCTCTTTATGATCTCTCTATTCCACCTATTTTTTCTCCTAGCGATCTATGTCAATTGATGCCGATGTCGATGTACTCTCCCTTAATTGATGGTTCAAATGATCTCTTTCTTGATCAACGTTGATGTTGATGTGGAGCCCTTTCCTTTGATTCAACACAATTCTCAGGCCCTCGATCAACACTAACACTGTCACCCTTGATCGATGTTAACATCGATGCCTCTCCCTTGATACATCTCTCTCCCTCTCCTTCTACCTCTTCACTTTCTCGCTTTCCCTCTTGTTTCCCTTCATCTTCTTTCTCCCCTTTAGTTGGGTTAGGCTCTTCCCTCCCTTTCCTCCTCTTCTCTCAATGTTTTGTCTTTAGCACATCATAGCTTGGTATGGTGCATACCAGTACCATACTGAAACAATTGTCAGTTAGTGCAACCTCCAATACTAGTTCGACGAACTTTGGTTATGATATTACATGTATGATGTGTTATAGCTTTACCATTGATCTTTGATATGTAAAAAAATATTTTCATATTTTAGCAGTCTACTTCAAGTATATAGTACCAACTATTTGCTATCTGCTATGAACATTCTCTAGCTGCTACATGCCCACCATTTAATTCTTACTGCATTTTGTAAAGGAATGTCACAAATAAATTGCACATAAATTATTATGGAATCAAGTTGTGTTTGCAATTATTGAGGAATAATATTCATGTCAATGATGGATACTTTAAATAGACATCTTAAGTCCTAATTTAATCAATTTAAAAGATACTAAATGCAATTAATTTAGGCATATTCAATAGAAGAGATAATTCAAAAGCATATGACTGATTTCAAACTACTTCATCGAGCAAGGATTTTGCTTTTGCAAAACCTACCTTGTGGTGCATGGCTACAATCTTAGGCCTCTAATTCGATACCAGCCAGCTTTGACCCCTTCTCACCTACAACAATCAAGAAGATGGTCAATTAGGATAAACCCAAGCTAGGAAGGGGGAAGAAAGAGAAAAATATGAATGCAATGTCAAAAGAGAAGGGTTACCTTTAGAGGCCATCAATTGACTTCTTTGACCTCCAAAATGTACCCTCTGATTATATGGCCTCTTAAGAAGATGGGGAACATGATGACCATCAACTCTTGCATAGAGCTTCACCAATAGAAGGTGATGAAAGGCAAGAAAAAATAGAGAAAGGGGATGGCTTGTGTAGAGCTCAAGGCATTGAAGAGGAGTAGCAAAGCCATCAAGTAGGGATTAGAGGAGATCGATTGGAGAAATCAAAAGATTGGGGTGATTATGCACTGAAGAAAGAAGATAAGAATAAACTAAATGGAAATGATCAAGAGGCAGTTTCGATCTTTTTTAGATTTCTCTCTCCCAGCTTTTCACCCAAAACTAACTTACCCCAATTTTAGTTCAGCCATTCTCATAGCCCTACAATGATTGAACTGTCAAAGATGGCAGCCTAGGAAAGATAAGTGAGCCATTTCATTATTAAAATAGGTAATATGGGGATAACTATACCATAAGGTCATTCATCAAAAGGAGGCATTTTAATATGACAGTCCATTTCTGGCTAAATCCTCATTGCACTTGATGAGGTCCATAACCTAAAATTGTTCTCAAGTTGGAAATGTAGCAGGCTTGTAATAAAGCTATTGGCATTTTCTTCTCTCCATATTCCAAGTGTGAACTTTGTTGATACAAGTAGCATTTAGATCAGTAGTGAGTCATAGATATGTGACATCCAACCGACCAATGAGAACCCCATCTGAAATATTCAACATGCATTAGAGATCAATATAGAAATTCTCTTGTCACCTTTGTACTCTATCAAGATACTTGATGATGAACAAAACAAAAATTGAAGGTAATGCTCCCAATCAAGTGATTGAGTCGACAACTACCATGTTTAGGGAAACTATTTGGGTGGAAAGCCAATATTAAGGAACTAGCAGAAATCTATGAAGCTCCAAAGAGCTTTACATTTGAAGGGCACAAAGTATTGCCTTCAATAGTCACTATTTAGGCTGGGTTGTTCTATACATATTTGAAGTTTATTATCATGTGACGTCCCCCTCCTCTGAACCAAAAGAAAATAGAGAGGAGGATCAAACTCCAAACCTTCTTGGAAGCTTCAAGCAGTTCCAATTAATAATGTTTGCAAATGTCATTAACTGGTCTTAAACTTTCATGTGAAACTTTAAAAATAAAAGGATGTGCTCAGACACTCATACTACAAATGGAAGATAACTTGTTCAATTCTCAATACTACTGAGTCAGCAGCACCAACTTCTTATCTAATTATCTGAAAATAGATTTTTTTAATATAAATGAATAGAAAATGAAACTCTTATAAAATAAGAAACTTTCATGGAGTAGCACTGCTTAGACAGCAAAGGTGTTTGCACATTAACTAGGATTCCATCACATGCACTAACCCTAGTAAGGTTGCGGGCTACGAATAAAGGAACTTGCTTAAATGGGCAATGTCCTACTTTAAGCAATTTGATGCTGTGAATTTTCACTAACAGATATATGGACAACAACACTGATGAAAATACATGAGCAGAAGTCATACTGTAATTTGGTTGAGGTCATCATTAGACCAGCAAACAAGACAAAAGGAGTTGTCAACTGAATTTAAGAGATTGCAATTAGCTATAAAGGTCAGAGAATTGGTGATAAGAAAAGATGTTGAATGTGAATACTTCCCATATCAAATAGATAGTGCATTATACTCCACTTCTAATATTTTCTTTATGAAGGTGGTATGATTGGGCGTGCTCTACCACTGAGCTAATAGCCCATCATATGGGCCTCCCACTAGGAGGCTGCTATGCCAAAAGTGAGAAAAACCCATCCCTCTCTTTCCTTTTTGTTTTGTGCCCCCATGTCCTCCCGTATGACGTTATGGGACGTAAAAAAGGGATCCTATCAACTAACTTGTTCCGACCTAGGATAATAAGCTATGAGCTTGGTCTTACTTCACTTCACCGTCCAAAAATGAAAGAAGACTTTCATATCCAAGTTTAGCTCAGACGTAGCTTGCTTCTTTTTGGGTGTGAAGCAGTATCAAATCAAAATATCCAACAAGTATAAGCATTAGCTCTTCCTGAAAAAGAGGTGATCCAGCTGCACCTTCCAGTACGGCTACCTTGTACGACTTCACTCGAATCACTAGCCCCGCCTTCAGCATCCCCCTTTTATGGTTAAGGTAACTACTTCGGGCATGGCCAGCTCCATAGTGTGACGGGGGGTGTGTACAAGGCTCGAGAATGAATTCACCGCCGTATGGCTGACCGATGATTATTAGCGATTCTGGCTTCATGCAGGTGAGTTGTAGCCTGCAATCTGAATTGAGGATGGATTTTTGGAGTTAGCTCACCCTCGCAGGATCGCAACTCTTTGTCTCGGCCATTGTACCACGGGTGTCCCCAGGGCATAAAGGGCATGATGACTTGACGTCATCCTCACCTTCCTCTGGCTTATCACGACAGTCTGTTCAGGGTTTCAAACTCAACGGTGGCAACTAAATACGAAGGTTGCCTTGTTGTGAGATTTAACCCAACACCTTACGCATGAGCTGACGACAGCCATGCACCACCTGTGTCCGTGTTCCTGAAGGCACCCCTCCTTTCAAGAGGATTCATGGCATGTCAAGCCCCGGTAAGGTTCTTCACTTTGCATCGAATTAAACCACATGCTCTACTACTTGTGTGGGCCTCCATCAATTTCTTTGAGTTTCATTCTTGCGAATGTACTTTCCAGGTGGGATACTTAATGCGTTAGCTATAGCACTGCATGGGTCGATATGCACAGTGCCTAGTATCCATCATTTATGGCTAGGACTACTGGGGTATCTAATCCCATTTACTCTCCTAACTTTTCGTCTCTCAGTGTTAGTGTTGGCCTAGCAGAGTGCTTTAGCCATTGGTGTTCTTTTCGATCTCTACGTATTTCACTGCTCCATTGAAAATTTTCTCTGCCCCTACCATACTCTAGCTTGGTAGTTTCCACTGTCTGTTCAAGGTTGAGCCTTGAGATTTGACGGCGGACTTGAAAAGCCACCTACAGACACTTTACGTCCAATCATTTCGGATAATGCTTGCACCTCTGTCTTAGCGCGGCTGCTGGCACAGAGTTAGCCGATGCTTATTCCTCAGATACCGTCATTGCTTCTTCTCCAAGAAAAAAGTTCACGACCTGTGGGCCTTCTACCTCCACGTGGCATTGCTTTGTCAGGCTTTCACCCATTGTGAAAAATTTCCCACTGTTGCCTTCCGTAGGAGTCTGGGCCGTGTCTCATCTTAGTGTGGCTGATCATCCTCTCGGATCAGCTACTAATCATCATTTTGATAAGCTATTGCCTCACCAACTAGCTAATTAGACGCGAGTCCCTCCACGGGTGGATTTCTCCTTTTGCTCCTCAGCCTACGGGGTATTAGCAATCGTTTTCAGTTGTTGTTCTCCTCCCAAAGGCAGTTCTTACGCATTACTCACCCGTCCGCCACTGGAAACACTACTTTCCGTCTGACTTACATGTGTTAAGTATGTTGTCAGTGTTCATTCTGAGCTAGGATCGAACTCTCCATGAGATTCATAGTTGCATTACTTTACTTATAGCTTCCTTGTTCATAGACAAAGCTGATTCGGAATTATCTTTCATTCCAAGACATAACTTGTATCCATGCACTTCATATTAGCCTGGAGTTCGCTTCCAGCAATATAACCATCCCTATCCTATCACGTCAATCCCACAAGCCTCTTATCCATTCTCGTTCGATCATGGCAGAGGAGCAAGTTAAAATAGAAAAATTACATTAGATTTAGAGATAATTAGGCTCGAACTGATGACTTCTACCACGTCAAGGTGATACTCTATTGCTGAGTTATATCCCTTTCCGACCTCATCGAGAAATAGAACTAACTAATGACTCACTATTCACTTGATTTCTGGTCAATAATAAGATTATGTAGGAGAGATGGCTGAGTGGTTTAAGGTGTAGCATTGGAACTGCTATGTAGGCTTTTGTTTACCGAGGGTTCGAATCCTTCTCTTTCCATTTCTGTTAATTCACCAACGTGACTGATCACAATGTATCAAATCAAATAACAATTAATACCATTATTCCAGCAATAAGACTTTTATTTGATAGAAATTCTCTATTTAAATTCTCTATTCCTAATTACATTATTGCGGTACATAAAATACAAATATGGAAAAGAACAAAAAAGAAAAAAAAATCCTACTGCTGATCTATTTGTAATACGTGAATGAGAAAAATGTGGATCAAGGCCCTTAGATCTATTTACTTTGTCGAAAAGAAGGCAAAATTCTCTGAATGTTTCTTTGTTATTTTCGTTAGGTTCAAGTCTGGCGGAAATAATATTCTCGACTAACAACTTATTTATTTTCAAACCGATCCATTTACTATCTATTATTTGATTTACTAATCTTTTATATTGGAATGAGTCAATAGTCAAATGTTTTGGTAATTCCTCGAGGGAGGGGGGGGGGGGTGAAGCAATATAATTTTGAATCAGAGCATTCGATCTTTGTTTATCCTTCATAGTAATAATATCTCAGGATTTACAACGATAACTTGGTATATCCACTATATGATCATTAACTAAAATATGTCTATGGTTAACTAATTGCTAGCTTCAGGAATGGTCGAAGCCATACCCAATCGAAAAAGGATGTTATCCAAACGCATCTCAAGTAGTTGTAGTAAAACTTGACTTGTTGACCCTTTGGCTTTTCCAACGATATGTACATATCTAACTAATTGTCGCTCCATCATACCATAATGAAAATGTAATTTTTATTTTTCTTCTAGACGAATACGATATTGCGATCTTTTTTCAGAACGTAATTGGGTTTTAAAATTACTTCCGGATTTAATCTTTTACTAGTTAGTCCTGGTAAAATCCCCAAACGGCGTATTTTTTTGAAACGAGGTCCTCGATAATGAGACATAAAGATTTTTTTTATTTTATTAAATTTTATTTTACAGAATAAATCTTAATTAAGACTGAACTAATTCTGCAACATCTCTAACAGAGGAACAAATAATCAATTTTGAAAGAACTTATTGTCAGCCTCTTTCAGATATGAATCTATTTGATTCAGAAGGGAAGAACTTGTATCAGTATCTCAATTTCAATTAAAATATGGGTTTGATTTATACTCCATGTTTTAAAAAATATTTACCATTCAGAAAGAGAAAAAAATGGAGTCTTTGTCTAAAGAAATATTGAGAAACAACAGATGTATAGAATCTTTCAACGAGATAGTGCTTTTTCAAATCTCTCAAAATGAAATCTGTTCCAAATATATATGCCATGGTTCCTTACTTCGATTAGGTACAAGTATCTAAATTTTATCCTTTTAGATATTTTTCAGACCCATCGCCGATACTAAGTAGCAGTCAAAAATTTGTATCCATTTTTCATGATATTATGCATGGATCAGCATGGCCAATTCCTCAGAAGATTCTTTCACAATAGACTCTGATCAGTGAGATTTCGAGTAAGTATTTACAGAATTTTTTTTTGTCCGAAGAAATGATTCATCGAAATAATGAGTCAGTGTTCCATTGATATGGACACATCTAAGATCAACAAATGCTCAAAAGTTTCTCTATTCAATCCTTTTCCTTCTTCTTATTGCTGGATATCTCGTTCGTATACATCTTCTCTTTGTTTCCCGAGCCTCTAGTGAGTTACAGATAGAGTTAAAAAAAATCAAATCTTTAATGATTCCATCATACATGATTGAGTTATGAAAACTTCTGGATAGGTATACTACATCTGAACTGAATTCTTTCTGGTTAAAGAATCTCCTTCTAGTTGCTCTGGAACAATTAGGAGATTCTCTGAAGAAATACGGGGTTCTGCTTCTGATGGCAATATGCTATTGGGTGGTGGTCCTGCTTATGGGGTTAAATCAATATATTCTAAGAAAAAATATTTGAATATTAATCTCATCGATCTCATAAGTATCATACCAAATCCCATCAATCGAATCACTTTTTCAAGAAATACGAGACATCTAAGTCATACAAGTAAAGAGATCTATTCATTGATAAGAAAAGAAAAAATGTGAATGGTGATTGGATTGATGATAAAATAGAATGCTGGGTCGCGAATAGTGATTCGATTGATGATGAAGAAAGAGAATTTTTGGTTTAGTTCTTCACCTTAATGATAGAAAAAAGATTGATCAAATTCTATTGAGTCTGACTCATAGTGATCATTTATTAAAAAATGACTCTCGTTATCAAATGATTGAACAACCGGGATCAATTTACTTACGATACTTAGTTGACATTCATAAAAATATCTAATGAATTATGAGTTCAATAGATCCTGTTTAGTAGAAAGATGGATATTCTTTGCTCATTATCAGACAATCACTTATTCACAAACCCCGTGTGGGGCTAATAGTTTTATTTTTCATCTCATGGAAAATCTTTTCGCTCCGTTTAGCCCTATCCCTTTATAGGGGTTTTTAGTGATAGGTTCTACAGGAACTGGACGATCTATTTGATCAAATACTTAACGACAAACTCCTATATTCCTTTTATTATGGTATTTTCGAACAAGTTCCTAGATGACAAATCTAAAGGTTATTATTGATGATATCGATATTGATGATAGTGACGATATCGATATTGATGATAGTGACGATATTGATGATACTTGATACAAGCTACTAACTATGATGAATGTACTAACTATGTATATGACATCGAAAATAGACCATTTGATATCACCCTTCAATTCGAATTAGCAAAAGCAATGTCTCCTTGCATAATATGGATTCCAAACATTCATGATCTGTATGTGAATGAGTGAATTACTTATCCCTCGGTCTATTAGAGAACTATCTCTCCAGGGATTGTGAAAGATATTCCATTAAAAATATTCTTGTTATTGCTTCGACTCATATTCCCCAAAAAGTGGATCCCGCTCTAATATCTCGAATAAATTAAATACATGCATTACGATACCAAGGCTTCTTATTCTACAACAACGAAAGTACTTTTCATTCTTTCATATATAGGAGATTCCATTGGAAAAGAAATGTTCCATACTAACGTATTCGGATCCATAACCATGGGTTCCAATGCACGAGATCTTGTAGTACTTATCAATGAGGCCCTATCTATTAGTATTACATAGAAGAAATAAATTATAGAAACTAATACAATTAGATCAGCTCTTCATAGACAAACTTGGGATTTGCGATCCCAGATAAGATCGGTTCAGGATCATGGATCCTTTTCTATCAGATAGGAAGGGTGTTGCATAAAATTACTTCTTCGAGAAAAGAAGTTCATGATTGTGGGCCTTCTATCTCCACGCGGTATTGCTCTGTCAGGCTTTCGCCCATTGCGGAAAATTCTCCACTATTGCCTCCCGTAGGAGTCTGGACCGTGTCTCAGTCTCAGTGTGGCTGATCATCCTCTCGGACCAGCTATTGATCATCGTCTTGGTAAGCTATTGCCTCACCAACTAGCTTTCATTTCCAGTTTATCATTATTTAATATTTAATTTAGGGACAGGAAAAAATAGAATTTTTTTTTTGTTTGACTCGTTACGTTAAAAGATATATTCTGGAATTAAAAGATATACTCTGGAATATGAATCATAGAACAATTTAGGGCTTGCTCATCAAAGACACTACACAAAAATAACAAGACCCTTGGACAAAAATCAAGAAATTTGTCCCCCTCAAAATTGAGATCCTGAGCTCCGCTACAAAGCTCAAAGATGTCACCTCCTATTGATCCTACTCTTTTTCAGCTTATGCCTTTGTCCTGTCATGTTTTTGGTGAAGATAAATATGTGAATTACTTTCTAATAGCCAAAGAAACCTGAAGTACTAAAAGAAAGTATGGATCACATTTCCAAGCAACCTCATGCCTAAACTAGTAAATTAGTGGTTAACCAAATGGCCAAACTTACAGGTTTCATCATCCATGTTTAGAACCTAACTACATCAGTGTTTTCTACACCCATCTAGTCAATATTAAATCAACACTAACTCACTCTTGAGGTTTAAGCTAAGGAACTCTACAATTACTTCTATGGCAAGTTTGAGTCTGTGATTGCTTCCCCATAACTAGGACCAATGGAGTTCAATTATTTTGGCTGGCTGATTGGCCCACTTACAAGCATTGTTGAAGGTGGGTAATTAAATTATTTTGGCCCATCTAAATGTCCAGTCTTAGTTAACAAATTAATGGGCCCAATACCAGTACCTTTGAGGACGTTCTTAAGCATCCTCTCCTTTTACTTGTTTTCTATCAACCAAGTATTTGCTTGAACCATAAATAGCACCTAATCTATTGGTTCATTCTTCAAGTCTATTCATGCTCCATCCTAGCACATCTATACATTTTCCCTCATTGGAATTTAGTCACCTCAGCATGAATTGTTCATGAACTAAATTGGTGCACATGCCTGTTGCTTCTCTCAATTGTTAGTTGTCATCCATGCAATCATCAAGTCACATGTCACATATGAAAGCCAAAACCTATTCTTAATGCCATTTTTTTGGGTGAAAATTCTTAATGCCATTTAATTGCAAGTAACTCTGCACTTGACTACAAAGTAGTCCCATGTGAAATGCATCTACATTTTCTTTGACCAACTTGTTTATAATATGCACACAAATGAACAGATCAACATAAGCATTTGCTGAACAAATTCCTATATCTTATATTCACTTGGCATTAGTTTTCTCAGCAACCTTTTTTTTTTAATAAAAAAAGGGCAAAATGGTGGTAATTTCCAGATTCCATTACTTAAATAAACCCAAAGTACATGGTGGATAAGGGGTTCTGAAGATTGAAAACACAAAGATCATCCAATCAGATAGAGTATCATCTCCCAACAATAGGAATTAAAAAATAAATAAATGGCAATTAAAACACAACCAACAAACCAAAAGAAGCAGAGAGAGAAGATCCAAAAATAATAAAATATGAGGAAAAGGTGTTTAAACAGCATTGATTGTCAAGCTTGCTATTCAATCTCACAGGAAGCAATCTCCAGGAAACAAAGGACTAATCTTCCATTGTTTGGGCCTCCAAGAATGCACTCTGCTACATCAAAACAAGGTTAACACCTATTGTTTAACATGGGCCTGCAGAAGGACCAGGTTTGGACCAATAATAGCAAGACCTTGTCCAATCCAATCTCCTTTAGGGTCATGACTTTTGAGTTGGACCCAAGACATTGGCTAGCAAGAATGGTTTGGATACACGAAATATATTTTCGATCCATCCGGTCCTTCGGGCTGGGCCAAGTAAAGCATAACCAAACCTAACTGAATGCTTAGGTCCTGGTAGAGTCTAGGTTCGGGTCTGACAAAGATAAATTGAATGTGCATGGTTCATTCTATATGTAGAAAGAAAATTGGTAATAAAATGAATAACAAATTGAGAGAACAAAAAGAAGCGTTGGTGCAGAATGCTACCAAAATGTCATCTCCGAAAAAGTGACACTAACTTAACTAAGCCTTCCACCTACAAAAAGGTACCCTTAACACCTAATCTACAAACCTGAAAAGAGTGATCAAGAAATTAGACATTTTGTAGTAATGGGATTTTAGGTTGAGTTGGACCAGCCCAAGCTGGTTTGGATCATTTAATATTTGATCCATCTTAGACTTGGTTTGTCCACTGGTCAAGCTAAGCCAAGATGAGTCATATTTCAAACAGGTTTTCCAAATGGGTCACTTAATATTTTAGCCAAATCCAACCTGGGTTCCCAAAGGGGTCATATTTCAGACTAAGATGTGAAATATGAGCCAAAAGATCAGATCGAGCCAAGCCTAACTGGGATAGGACTAGGTCAGATCACAGGTTGATCCAACCCATTTGTAGCATAATTTAACAACCTCCAAAAGCATTTTCCACCATAATATGCTTATTTCTTTCTAGCCGTACCAACCTAAGTTGGTAGTGACCAAGTAGTCTTAACCAAAACAATTTATCTTCTTATCCAAGAGTTTCTTCATTCCATCAAGGGCTTCAATAGAACCTAACCAGCTTCTACCTCCAATTATGCCCTGATCGACTCCCACAAAGGCCATGTAGAATTGCAAGAGAGAGATGCACATCAGATTTCAGTACAGCCTTGCAGATGGAGCAATTTACATCACCTGGCCACTCTCTTTGGTCTGGTTTATCTTTAATGAGAATTTCATTTGGGATTATTACCCAACAAACAACTCTAATTTTGAATGGGACAGGACATTTCCATAAGCATCTTGAAAAGATAATCCAAATACCTTCAAGAGTTCATAAATCTATGGAAGGTTTAACAAAGAAATTCCACAAATTCTTGCATTTTCTCCTCCAGGAATCGTTAGATAGCCCAGTCTGCATATTCTATAAGAGGACTTCCATGTTCTGGAACTGCTGGAGTAAATTTCTTGAGAGGGATCTCAAGCTTAGGATTCCAATCTTTTTTATCCCATCGCATAGCAGTTGAGCCATCTTCTTCCTGGGCAATTCAGAACAGGGCTAGAAAGTGGAGTTGTAATGGAAATTTTTCGCAAATCAAACATCTCTCCAAAGTCTGATATGATATCTGTTTTCCACCACTGCTGTCGAGCCACATTAAACAGTCTTGGTTGATTTAATTTATGACTCCCAGAAGAAAGATAATTAACATATTTCTTCACTTCAAAGAAGTCCACCATTGAACTCCTAAATTATCTCTTTTATTGAGTTGGCTCAAGACATCTTGTCCTCTGGCTTTAAGTGCCCCCACCATCAAGAGAGCATAAAAATATCCATACTCTCAGGTTGAACTCCTTTTCCTTGCGCATCCCCCAGTTAACTAATTTTTAGTCTCCTCTTTCACGGTCAAGACTCTTCCACAGGACAATTCTTTAACTTTATCATTTTTTCACATGACCTGGTCCGGCAAGAAAAAAAATCAACATACCTTAGGTTGTAGGTTATTTGGAACAGAATTGATCCATATATTTCTCTCCGCAAGAGATTGCAATTTGTATTTCCACTCGACAAGTCTCTTCTTTAATTGTTTCACCATGTGAGTCCACTTTTCTCTTTCTTGAGTTGAACATGTTTCATCCTAGACTATTTAAACTTTGAAGTGTCGGAACCTTTTTCAGGGGCTAAACTCGAAACCAGGACGAAGATCAGGATTTTCGCACACTGGTCTCACATACACATCAGTTAAGAAGCTCTAAGAAATGATCCTAGGGGGCATGAATCTAGCAAAGAGGTGAAAGAAGGGGCAACCAAATATCAAGTTTTATTAGTGCATAAAAAACTTTCCCCTTAAAAATGCATGCATATCAAATAGCTCACATAGTTCACTTATGGATCAACTCAATCCTTACTCCATCCTTAAGTTTTTCTTTTCTGTGTTATACTAACCAACTTGTAATATTAATAGAGTTGTTATCGTACTCAAAGTTTGTTATAGTTAGGCTTATATATACATCATATACATACTATTGTATTCAAGTAATTTTTACATTAATCAGAATTATAAAGATTTTCTCTTTCTTCCCTTATTTTAATTGAAGGGGAGCATGGTGGATGATGTGCATGCATTTTCAAAAATTTTGCAGTGGAATATATATAGATTAAACAATTTAATCTATAATGCATGCATAAATCAAATCTAAATCACCATACAGGATTTATGACATAAACTAACATGCATGTATACACATCTGAAATCTAAAATTCAACGAATACAGAACATATCTAAGTGCAATTAGATCATATTTAATTTATATTTAGATTACATCTAAAAATTAATTGAAATCAAAATCTCATACCTGAGCACGGATAGTAGATCACTGCATCCAAAATTTGTGATAGATGATTTTTGATTATGCTTGGCAGCTGCACATGCGTTCGGCTTCTATAGGTATCCATACGAAGCCCTTGTGTTGATCGATCTTCTCGGGAGTGCTAGCTCGTGAAGACATCATCTTTTGACTGATCTAAAAGGAATGTAATGAAGATGAAGAATAAGACTCTCTCTTTTTCTTCCTAGATCCATGCATCTAATCTCTACAATAGAGATCAAGAGAAGAATTTTTTTTTTTCAATTTTTCACGCATAAGAGAGAATCTTTCTCTTTTCCTTTCACGTCTTTGAGAAGAATTTTTCTTCTCTAATTTTTCATGATGAAAATCAGATCTAATCTGATTTCTCATGTTGGCAATCATGTGAAATCATGAGATCTAGAAAAACCTAAAAGAGGGATCCAAGAGAAGAACCGTTCTTCTCTCTTCTTCTCTCTTTTTCTTCTTGATCTAGGACTCTAAGAAGCCCCAAACACCCAACCAGATTTTTCTGATATTTTTTCTCTAAATTTTCATGTTAAAAATCAGATCTAATCTGATTTTTATCTTGGAGAAAAATAAAAAAAAATCTAAAAAAAGAACCCCTTCTTCTTCAAGGCTGTGCACAAGAAAAAAGATCCATCTTCTTCCTTGATCTAGAACTCCAAGAAGCCCCAAACGTCCAACCAGATTTTTTTAATATTTCTTCAAATTTTCATATTAAAAATTAAATCTAATCTGATTTTTTTCTTAAAAAAAAAAAATTGAAAGAAGAACTCCTTTTTTTTCAAGGCTGTGCGTAAGAAAGAAGATCCTTCTTCTTCCTTGATCTTTTTCTCTTTGGAAAGAATTTTTCTTCTCTAATTTTTTGCTGTATAATCAACAGAGGAGTCTCTTTTTGATGCCCAAAAATTAGCAAGAAATTCTCACAAAATCCTTTCAAGAAGGGAGGAGAAGAGAGATGGCGTATGGATGTTGGGGCGTCCAAGAGTTGGACGCCCCTCCTTATTTTTGGGTGACCATAAGAGAGGGGAGACGTCCCTTCTTTTCTCACGGAAGAAACCAAAAGGGGGCGCACATCAGGCGTGAGGGATTTCATGATGAAGAGAGGTAGAGGCGTGGGAATTTTATGTCACATGGGGTGGTTTCAAGTTGGTTAAGTCCTATCCCAAATAGGACTCAAGATCTTGTTCTAACTCTAACTAATCCTTGGATCTAATCCTAACCAATTTAGGAATTAGTTATAACAAACTAACTAATTAGATTCTAGCCCAATTATAAAATTAATTAGGCCCCAATCCAATTGAAAATTAGTTAGATTAAAACTCTACTAATCCAGAGATTGATTCTTGATGGAGTTAGAGAAACTATTTGATAATATAGCTTGATCCAATCAAGCATATTATCCAATAGGGTTTGATCCAATCAAAGCCTATATCAAATTAATTTCACTAATTTGATTTTGTATCCCTGAGATCAATTAGAACAAGCTCTATTATACAATAGGGCTGCATCCAATCAATCCAAAGCCTATATAAAAATAATTGAATCATATTCATGCATCCCTGAGATCAATTGGAATAATTCCTATTATTCAATAGGGATGCATCCAATCAATCCAAAATCAATCTAATTGAATCCAATTCAATTAGATCTAATCGAATCCCCATTGTTCAATTAAACTGAGCCAATTAACAATCATATTGTTAATTAATTATTCCTCTAATTTACTAACCATTAGTAAATAATTTATTGCAACCTTTGCATAGGATTAATCATCAATCAAATTGATAATTAAACCCTCGAATGATTCATAATCATCGATTAGCCATTTGATCAGACAGGTACTTCTATGTGTGTGACCCCATAGGCTCGAACCTAAACCAGTAGCATAAGAATAATTTCTGTACTAATCGATATAACCATCTAGCAATGAGACCCGACGTTCAGATAGATCGAATATATGCCCAGCAACACTTTAGAACCCATGTGGATATAGTTACCGTATAATTCATCCTTTTGATACTTGATGCTTAAGGACGATTTGGGTTAAAATTGTCAACCTAAGAAAAATGATCCATATTGTGTCTCAACCTCAAAAATTCTGTGATTCCTCACTAGGACTACTTTTGTCAAAATTTTACTGAATTGAAATACAATGATGCATCATCTCCAATTTTACTTGGAGCGATCAATCCCATCTTGACTCGCACTCAGACTTCACAAATACTTGACTGTACCCAGAAATTTTTCGTCACCGAATTAAAAATTCAGATAGTCCGACACCAAAGCACAGTGAGTTGCTTGCAAGTCATCGAGACAGTCTCAGATCCGAGGGACACATATACCCATATCTCATCAAAGCAGTCCTTGACAGCAGAGTACTCTGAAAGTGATCACGTCCAGTGAAATATACTCCTACATATCATCTGTTGGGTATAAATTACCCGCAGTCGAAATCGACAGCAGAACGGCTCCGCCCAGACTCCTACGGGAGCCGGGCTCCTCCTTCAACAGCAGAACGGCTCCGCCCGGACTCCTACAGGAGCCGGGCTCCTCTTTCAACAGCAGAACGACTCCGTCCGGACTCCTACGGGAGCCGGGCTCCTCCTTCAACAGCAGAACGGCTCCGCCCGGACTCCTACGGGAGCCGGGCTCCTCCTTCAACAGCAGAACGGCTCCGCCCGGACTCCTACGGGAGCCGGGCTCTGCCATCGACAGCAGGGTGGCTCCGTCCGGATCCCTATGGGAGCCAAGCTCCGTCCTCAGTCTCCGACCTCAGTATCAGCTGCTGGAGCCGGACTCCACCCACAACCTCGTTCGAAAGGGGGACTCCTCCCGGACTCCTACAAAGGCCGAACTCCGACTACTGCCGAGCCATGATCAACAGATTCGTGTCCTTTGGCAGATAACAATAACTGCCATGATCCTGTTCCACTTCCTGTAGCGGATTCCACGCAGCTCCACCTCCCCCTACGACAGGTGCTGCACGATCCCACTACCCTCTGACAGGCTGTGTCGACAGCTATGATGCTGCTCCGCTCCCTGCGGCAGGTGCTGCACGATCCCACTACTCGTTGATAACTAGCAGTAACGGACGCCGCTCCACTACCTGCAACAGGCCCTATGTGGCGGGCCATGATGATGGCCACGTGTCTGCTCCATTATCTTTCGCAATCAATTCCCCTGACCATGGGCGGCCCACTACCAGGCGGTTACAAACGTCGCCATCAGTCTGTTGCCTCCCCCGCCTATAAAAGGGGGACTCAGATACGTTATTCTTTAAGCTCTTTTGCCTTATCTCAAAACTCTGCTAAACTCTCCGTTCGAGCACTCCATTCTTGTTGAGGCAGAGAACTGACTTGAGCATCGGAGGGTCTTGCCGGAGCAACCCCACCTTCGGTTTAGACTTCCCTTGCAGGTCCCGGCGGCGACCGCGGCTTCCTCAACTCCAGCTTCTCCGGCGCAGGCGGATTTTTGCACCAACAGGATTGGCGCTAGAGGAAGGGCGTGAACCTTCGCAGCACCCTTGTTCTTGAAGGAGCGCTCAACGGATCCGCTTCCGGCCATCTTTTCCGGCACCCAATCCTCTTTTTCTCGTCCGATGCCCTCCCGTGAGGTTTCCGCACAGCTACCTCCGGCTATGGTTGATGATAAAGGGTGGCCGGATGACCAGCCTTCGCCGGATTCCGTCAACGTCATCTCGGGAGAATCCCGGCCGGAGGCAACCAGCACATCAGCTGCACCCCTCAAGCGGCAAAAAGCTGAAGAGCCCATAGCCTTCACTGAAGAAGACGCCCAGGGAGTCCAATTCCCTCATAACGATGCGGTCGTAGTTTCCTTGAACATAGCAAATTATGATGTCCGTCGCATTCTCGTCGACAACGGAAGTTCGGCCGACATCTTATTCTACAGCGCCTATTCGAGAATGGCCACTCTTGGCGGTCATCTAAGGCCGATGTGCTCTCCCCTGATAGGGTTTACTGGTGACGCCGTTCTGACGGAAGGAATGATAGCTCTAACTGTGACCGCTGGTCAGCATCCAAAGCAGTCCAGAGCCCTGGTGAATTTCCTGGTGGTAAAGGCGCCGTCTGCCTACAATGCAATTCTCGGCCGACCCGGCCTCAATGCCCTTAGGGCCGTTGTTTCAACCTACCATTTGAAGTTGAAGTTCCCCACTGACCAGGGGATTGGAGAAGTTCGGGGAGACCAAGCGCTGGCCAGGCACTGCTACAATATTGCCCTGCAAAGAGGCGATCAAGCGGACCTCTGTCCAGTCGACGGGTTGGATGCGCGCGACGACCTCACTGAAGAGAGGGGCGGCCCGATCGAGGACCTAATACCAATTCCTTTGAATGATGGGAATGCGGAGCATGTGGTGTTAATTGGCTCCAACCTGGAGGAGGAGGTGCGGACGCATCTCGTGGATTTTCTCCGAAGGAATGCGGACGTTTTCGCATGGGTCCCGGCGGATATGCCGGGGATTGAGACAGAAGTCATGGAACATCATCTGGCGGTCGACCCTAAACATCGGCCAACAAAAGAAAAAATCCGGAGTCATGCCCCGGAGAGGCAGAAGGCGATAGCCGAGGAAGTGGATAAACTTCTCAAGGCCGGATTCATCAAGGAGGTCAATTATCCAGAGTGGATCTCCAATGTTGCTTGGTCAAGAAAGCAAACGGCAAGTGGAGGATGTGTATCGACTTCAAAAAGCTGAATAAAGCTTGCCCAAAGGATAGCTACCCCCTTCCTAGGATCGACCAACTGGTGGACGCTACCTCGGGCCATGAGCTTCTCACTTTCATGGACGCATTCTCCGGCTATAACCAGATTAGAATGGCATCGGAAGATGAAGAAAAGACTGCTTTTATCACTAATCGCGGCCTTTACTGCTACAGGGTTATACCATTCGGCCTCAAGAACGCGGGTGCAACCTATCAACGACTGGTGAATAAAATCTTCAAGGAGCAGATCGGCCGAAATATGGAAGTTTATGTGGACGATATGCTCGTGAAAAGCAGGTCTTCCGGGAATCATGTCACCGACCTCGAAGAAACCTTTGGCGCTCTTCGAAAGTATAGAATGAAGCTGAACCCAACCAAATGCGCCTTTGGGGTAACCTCGGGGAAGTTCCTGGGCTTCATGGTATCAGGGCGCGGGATCGAGGCCAATCCGGAGAAAATCCGCGCCATCCAAAATATGATTGCCCCAAGATCGATCAAAGAGGTTCAGTGCCTCACGGGAAGAGTTGCGGCTCTCAATCGCTTTGTCGCAAGGTCAGCCGAGCGATGTCTGCCCTTCTTTCAAACTCTCAAGCAGCCGAAAAACTTCTGTTGGACCCCTGAATGCCAACAGGCATTCGAAGAGTTGAAAAGCTATCTTGGCTCACCCCCGCTGCTGGCAAAGCCCGAGCCCAAGGAGGAATTATTTTTGTACCTGGCAGTCTCTCCCACAGCCCTTGCAGCCGTCCTTGTTAAGGAGGAAATGAAAGTCCAGCGACCGGTCTACTACATTAGTCGCGTGTTGAGGGACGCCGAGACCAGGTATACTAAATTAGAAAAACTGACTTACGCCTTGTTGATTGCAGCTCGGAGACTCCGACCTTACTTTCAAGGGCACACGGTGACGTTACTCACCGACCAACCGATCAAGGCGGTTTTACACCGAGCTGATATCTCCGGAAGAATGGCGAAATGGGCCATCGAGCTCACAGAATTCGACATCAACTACAAGCCTAGACCGACGATAAAAGCCCAAGTGTTGGCAGATTTCATAGTAGAATGCACCATCCCCGAGGAGGCCGAACCTGAGCAAAACAAAACTGACGACCTGAGGACTCAACCGAACTCCCCTGACGAAGAAGCCAGTTCGTCCGATAACTTTTGGACCCTCCATGTGGATGGATCGTCCAACATGGCAGGCGCGGGTGCAGGCCTGATCTTGACCAGCCCGGAGGGAGTCATTGTGGAGTACGCTCTGCGTTTCGAATTCCCCGCAACGAACAATGGAGCGGAGTATGAAGCTCTGATCGCAGGGTTGAGGATCGCTAAGGAGCTTGGAATAGGTCAACTCCGGGTGCACAGCGATTCCCAACTTGTGGTAGGGCAGGTCAGCGGGAGCTTTGAAGCACGGGAGGACAGTATGGCCAAATATCTCGAAAAGGTGAAGGAGTTCATCCCTGCCTTTGGCAGTTTCGACATCAGGCAAATTCCAAGGTCGGAGAACATCAGAGCCGATCTTCTCTCCAAACTGGCGACATCGGTTCCGCCGAATTGCCAAAGGGCGTCCTCTTTGAAGTTTTAAAACAACCGAGTACGGAAGAACCGCGACTCGTAATGGAGATCGACCATGAGCCCAGCTGGGTCGACCCACTAATAACTTATCTCAGAGATGGGATTCTCCCCCAGGATGCGAAAGAAGCCCGGAAACTCCGAAATCAAGCCTCCCGGTACATCCTTTATGAAGGCAAATTATACAAACGATCGTACTCCTTGCCTCTCTTGAGATGCCTCCGACCCTCAGAAGCTGACTGCGCTTTATGGGAAGTGCACGAGGGAGCTTGCGGAAGCCATTTAGGTGCCAGGTCTCTATCCCACAAGCTACTCCACCAAGGGTATTACTGGCCAACAATGCACCATGATTCAATTGAATATGTCAAAAAGTGTGATCGATGCCAGAGGTATGCCAACATCCAGAGACAACCTGTTACCGAGCTTACACCCTTGAGCGCCCCATGGCCTTTCGGCAATGGGGAATGGATATTCTTGGCCCCTTTCCCATGGCGTCTGGTCAAAGGAAATTCCTCCTTGTAGCGATCGACTACTTCACCAAATGGGTCGAGGCCGAGCCACTAGCCAAAATCACGGAAGCGAAAGTGCAGGATTTCGTCTGGAAATCGATCGTGTGCAGGTTCGGTTTGCCTAGAACCCTCATCACTGATAATGGACGGCAATTCACGGGAGTCAGATTTGCTGAATTCTGTGAAGACCTAAACATCTCCCACAAATTCACATCAGTGGCCCATCCCCAGGCGAACGGCGAAGCCGAGGTAACAAACAGAACCCTTTTGCAGGGGATTAAGACCAGGCTCGAAAGAGCAAAAGGGACCTGGGCGGACGAACTTTATCATGTACTATGGGCTTATCGGACCACCTAGAGGTTGCCTACAGGAGAGACTCCCTTTGCTCTAGCCTTTGGTACGGAAGCCGTCATCCCGATCGAGCTTAAACTCCCGTCGGCACGAGTCGTGGCATTCGACGAACCCCAAAACGCACAAAGTCTCAGAGCCAACCTCGACCTACTGGAAGAAAGGCGGGAGATTGCTCAGGTTCGAATGGCAGCCTACAGACAGAAAGTTGCCCGATATTACAATGCCCGAGTGAAGAACAAGGCATTCAAAGCAGGGGATCTGGTGCTCCGACGAGCTGCTATCTCACAACCTCAGGACCGGGGGAAGCTTGCCCCAAACTGGGAGGGGCCTTATGAGGTCAAGGAAGTAGTCCGACCTGGAACTTATTATCTCAGGGAACTCGGGGGAGCTGACCTCCCGCGACCGTGGAGCTCAAAAAACTTGCGGATGTACTACCAGTGATTTCATCCTAATCAAAAAATGCGTGCCCATTTGTCTTAGGACAATTCAAGCAGGAGGTATCAAAAATGAGAGGGCAACCTTATAAAAGTCGAAGGCCCGATTCTTTTAGATCGGATGGGGGGAGAGGCCTTGCAACGCCCATATGTGCCCCCACAGCCCTGTTAGGGACAGGAGGAGAACCTCGCCCTAACTTGAGCAAAGTCGAAGGCCCGGTTCTTTTAGACCGGATGAGGGGAGAGGCCTTACAACGCCCATATGTGCCCCCACAGCCCTGTTAGGGACAGGAGGAGAACCTCGCCCTAACTTGAGCAAAGTCGAAGGCCCGGTTCTTTTAGACCGGATGGGGGGAGAGGCCTTACAACGCCCATATGTGCCCCCACAGCCCTGTTAGGGACAGGAGGAGAACCTCGCCCTAACTTGAGCAAAGTCGAAGGCCCGGTTCTTTTAGATCGGATGGGGGGAGAGGCCTTGCAACGTCCATATGTGCCCCCACAGCCCTGTTAGGGACAGGAGGAGAACCTCGCCCTAACTTGAGCAAAGTCGAAGGCTCGGTTCTTTTAGACTGGATGGGGGGAGAGGCCTTGCAACGCCCATATGTGCCCCCGCAGCCCTGTCAGGAACAGGAGGAGAACCTCGTCCTGACATGAGCAAAGTGAAGACCCGGACTCCTACGGGAGCCGGGTCCCTACGCCAAGAAAACTTCACCCGGACTCCTACGGGAGCCGGGTTCCGCCACCAAAAAGACTTCACCCGGACTCCTACGGGAGCCGGGTTCCGCCGCAAAAAAGACTTCGCCCGGACTCCTACGGGAGCCGGGTCCCTACGCGAAGAAAACTTCACCCGGACTCCTACGGGAGCCGGGTTCCGCCGCCAAGAAGACTTCACCCGGACTCCTACGGGAGCTGGGTTCCGCCGCAAAAAAGACTTCGCCCGGACTCCTACGGGAGCCGGGTCCCTACGCCAAGAAAACTTCGCTCGGACTCCTACGGGAGCCGGGTTCCGCCGCCAAGAAAATTTCGCCCGGACTCCTACGGGAGCCGGGTTCCGCCGCAAAGAAGACTTCGCCCGAACTCCTACGGGAGCCAGGTTCCGCCGCTAAGAAGGCTTCGCCCGGACTCCTACGGGAGCCGGGCTCCACCGCCATCGACAGCTACAGGACAACTCCGCCCGGACTTCTACGGAAGCCGGACTTTACTTATGACTTTGATTGCAGAAAAACTTTGCCCTAGCTCTTACGAGAATCGAGCTACTCCAACTCCCGGAGGGCTTCTCCGTTCGGACTATCAAGGGAGCCGAACTTAGCCCCGACTTCAGCGGAGAAGAATCCGGGCGAACCTGACAAGTGGGTATCCCCGAACGGCACAAAAGCCGAAAAGGAGCTCGGCAAATGACGACCCCACGTGAACTGAAAAAGTCGCCGACGACCTTGGAACAACGTAACACAGACAAAGAGGATGAAAGGAAAACGAAGAAGTCCGGCAGACAACTATTTAACACAAGATGCAAACAAGGTACTGAAATCACTTTTTTATTTAACAGAAGTACACATTACAGGACCCGATGGGTCAGGAAAAAAGAAGATACACGTCATCGCAAGTATCGCGGGCACGGTTCGGGCAGGACGAACCAGAGACCGCTCCGAGCTACGAACTCCGTCTCTATCCTTCTCAATCGCATTCTCCAGTGCGTGTAACAGCTCTCTTCCATCTCGCCTCATTCTGTTCCCGAGGTCCCAACCTTGGCAGAAAAGGGGTGGGGTAGATCCCCGGAGGCGGAGGGGGCAACGACGGTCGCCACCCGAGACGCTCCGGCAAGGTCGGCATGCGTTACTTCCACCGCCCCCGCAACAAGTTCTACTGCCCCACCGTCAACGCCGACAGCCTCTGGTCTCTCGGCCCCGACGGCGTCAAGGATCCCGTCATGGCTTGTGACGTCTATTCTGCCCTCTTGACCGGTATCACCCCGCCTTGCTGCCCCGAGATTCGCGGGCAGAATAGCTTCCCCGACAGCCCCCGTCATTAAACTCCTGTTGTTGAAGAAATTCTTCCTTGGGCTCCCTCTAGAGCGACGGAGATTCTCTCCGGCCGCCATTCTCCTTCTCTCCTTCCTCCAAACCCTAAGAATTCCCTCGAGGACAGCCTCCCAAGTAGATAACATGGTTTAAGGGAAGGAGACAGGGACTGGGGCGAGAGAAGCAGGGCTCTCAGATGAAAGAACAACGCCAGAATGAAGCTACGAAGGGGCCGAGGGGTTTAAATAGCCGATGGATCCTGGCGCAGTTATGGCGGCGGGTATTCCTGGGCCAATTAAGGTGTGCCGCGTGGCGCGCTTATCCCCTTCACCACCATCGAGGGTTGACCGCTCACAGATTCCCGCAAAGCGACGCTTGGGATCGCGTTTCAGCGGGGGTTCCGAAAAGACTTTTCAAGTCACCTTCATCGAAAAATGGACTCTGACGTGCGCGCATTAAATAGGGACGGCAGTGCGCAGGATTCGAAGGGACGATTCCGGCTGCGCACATCTCTCTCTGCATACTTCCTTCGCTTGAAATTCAAACTCAGAAGTAGGGGGTCTGGTGTTGGGTATAAATTACCCGCAGCCAAAATCGACAGCAGAACGGCTCCGCCCGGACTCCTACGGGAGCCGGGCTCCTCCTTCAACAGCAGAACGGCTCCGCCCGGACTCCTACGGGAGTCGGGCTCCTCCTTCAACAGCAGAACGGCTCCGCCGGACTCCTACGGGAGCTGGGCTCCTCCTTCAACAGCAGAACGGCTCCGCCCGGACTCCTACGGGAGCCCGAGCTCCTCTTTCAACAGCAGAACGGCTCCGCCCGGACTCCTACGGGAGCCGGGCTCCTCCTTCAACAGCAGAACGGCTCCGCCCGGACTCCTACGGGGAGTCGGGCTCTTGCCATCGACAGCAGGGTCGGCTCCGTCCGG